>NW_020955619.1:122918-144227 GCF_003031625.1 Empidonax traillii | reverse complement strand
CCCCGTCTCACCCCTCTGCTCATGGTTCTCCAGCTCCTGTCTCTACTATGCCTAAACGCATGTCTTCAGAAGGTACAATACCACAATTTGTTCATGGGGTGTTTTCTTTTTATTTTTTTTCTTTATTTTTTTTTTAATCTCGTTCGTCTTCGTTTATAACTCCTCCGTGAGTTTTAATTGACAAGATTTGTGGTTTTTTTTTTATTTTAGTTTTTTTTTTCCTCTTCATTACTTAACCTTATAATTTGTGTTTTAACTTTAGTTGATCAGACTTGTTTCTATTAACCTTTTTTTTTTTTGTTTTGGTTTGTTTTGTTTGTGTTGATTTGAAGAGCTTTACAAAAACAAAAAAATAAAAAAAGGAAAGAAAGCTGTGAAATTTCCCGAGTTGGTACAAAATTAAACTCAGCTTTGGAAACGCTGCTCAGTGTCTTAACTTAAACTACAGCAACATGCAGGACCTGATAACTTTAGAAAGAGCATTTCTAGGACTAAAATTTAAGATATATTTAGTAATTTACATTTAGAAATTTCCATTTGGAAAGTGACATTTAGAAATTTAAAATGTAGAAATTTCCATTTGGAAAGTGACATTTAGAAATTTAAAACTTAGGAATTTTAAATTCAGGAATAAAATTTAGGACTACTTGTGTTCTTATTTTATGACTATAAATTTATGTAAAATATCGATTTTAACATGGTTGTCCCACAGAAAGTTTCAAATTTAACTAAAATAATTGACTTACCAACAATAATAATGAGCATGTAACAGTAATAATGAAGCATGTAAAACAGCCAACAGTAATAATGATAAGAAAAATGCTGCATTCAGAGATGTACAGTGTGGAATGGGATAGGATAAACTGCTCCAAAGGTGAATTTGTAGGGAATTTTCAGACCTGCTTGCGCTGATCAGAACAATCAATCAGCTCCTTAGAAGTCAGTAGTTCTCAGAGAAGGGCTGACCTGTGAGTCTGTGGTAACTCTGTGCAGAATTCTCTGAACTAAATTTCTCCTGTCGAGGTACAATAATGATCATGGTTTATAATTTTGATTGAAGTGCAGTTAAATAAACCCTGCACAGCATTGTTTAGCAAGCCTGGAAAATGGAAACTGGTTGTGGGAGAGAACAATCATCCCACTGACTAAAGCAGTAACGCTGTTCTGCAGCCTGAGAAACGCTCAGGGTGGGCCGTGACCAAAAAGTGGATGATGGTCACGTGTCTGGCCTCCTATTGTCCATTTGGTATGGCTTTTTATGTAGTCAGATACTGGGAATCCACCTGCAAACTCAATTATTTTCTTAGCCCCTGGGGTTGATTTGTCAGGCCTGCACTGAACTGCTGCTTACTGCAGGGTTTAATTCCTGCTGCCAGGAGATCACTGCTGGGAAATGTGTATTCTTTAAAATCCTCACCTGGATGTGATTTGGATTGAAGTGTACTTGAGATTCGTGGGTAAAATAGAGGCTGACATTTAAAGATTTATGTAACCAGAGAGGTGCTTGATGTGAAACCAAAAAGCCATTATCTGAACTTTTCCCTATTATTGATATACACTAAAAATGCAAACCCCCCCTCCCTGCAAAACAGATTGTGTTTTGTTCACCAAGTTTTTCCTTTTGAAGTATCAACATTTGAGTCTGATCTGGTAAAGAAAACCTTTGTTAGGATGTCAGAACTGTATTGCTGCTTAGACTTGAGCTGAACTATTGTGTGGCGGCTGCAGAAGCTGCTCAGAATTCCTGTGCTCACGTATGGCTTGGGCTCCCGGTGTTAAACATGCCTGACTTGAACCTTGGGATAACAAATCACTTGCTCAGTTGCAGTTGTGCTGACTGTGGGAATGAATTGTGAGCTGCTGCAAGGCCACTGAGCCCTGCTGCAGAGTGCCCTGCTCAAATCCCCCCCCGAGCACCGCTCAGCCAGCGGGGACTGTAAATGGTTGGGATCGCTGCCCCACCTGACAAAAAGCCTTGGAAAATTGTCACTGGGATTGGGCTTGTCCAGGGGGAGCTGGGCCACCGACCCTGATGGCTTGGCTTGCTCTAAGCACTGCTGGATACCTGGATTCAAATATCTGAAATCCAGGACTTGCACACCTGTTTGAAGGCCGATAAAGCTTCTAAAATACCCATTTAGAGCTGGCCCAGCGAGGTGCTGAGTGTTGGCAGCCTGGCTGGACCAACGGCTCGGCCTTTTTGGCCTGGGGGATCCCTGGTTCTAGTCGATATCAGTGTAAATTGCTTGACTTTATTACTGAATTACTGAGAGTTACGAGATGAAATCCAAGTTTGAAAACCACATAGCACGTTTTTTGAGAGTTAATGAGCTGAAACCCAGTTTTAAAAGCAGATAGTATTGTTTGGATGCTCTCAGTGCCGGGCTTCACTTACTGTGTGGGTTGTTTGTTTTTCCCCAGGGCCTCCACGGATGTCTCCTAAGGCTCAACGGCACCCACGAGGTCACAGAGTCTCTACTGGTAGGGGTACAATTTCAAGTGGCTTAGAATTTGTATCTCATAATGCACCTGGGGAAGCATCTACTGCTGCAGTGGCACGAGGCAGCCCTTCAGGTGGGACGTGGTCATCAGTTGTCAGTGGGGGTAGGTAAAGCTTGGCTTATTGCAGATGGCTTGCAGGGGGACCTTAGAGTGGGAATGCTCAGCAGAATCCTGCCTTTCCAGACAGTTCAGGCTCTGTGAATAACCAAATCCTGGGCTGACTTAGCTTAGATGGAGTGGGAGAAGGAATGTTGAGTTGGTGAGTTGGTCCTTGGAGTGCAGTGTTGTCCTAATTGCAGGGCCAGGTGGTGTGTGAAGAGAAAGGGAGGAGAAATGTGGGAATTAGTTGTTGGAAGGATTAATTCTGAGGAGAGTTTACTGGAGGAGGCAGGAGGAGTTGGATACACTGCATGGCATCACTGAGTTGGGTCAGTGGCTGTGGCTGGGCTGTGGTGTTTTGAAGGAGGTGTTTGGATAGAGGAAGGTTGGTGTTATAAAATGATGCTCAAGTTCAGTTGGATATATTTTTGGTTTAGAAATTACACGGATTTTAAGTGATGATGTTGTTCTTGTCTACTGTAGGAACAGGTACAGTTAGTGTGTCCTTTTTTTGAATCACTTAATGGGGTTTTTTTGAATATTTGACTTTTTTCAAGCTTGTGACACAGGCCTAGTCTGGAGCTTTTAGGTTGGGGCCATGTTCTAGTGGGCTGTGAGCAGCTGTGTGTTTCCTTGGGCAGGTGAGAGACAGTTTGGTCCTTTTCAGATCCTTTTTGGGTGTTTCTTAGCAGTGCAGAATTCTAGAGGAGTGTAGTGGGAATGCATTTATCAGAAGGAGGGTATGAATTAGACCCACATAGACCTGTTGCCTTGTGGTAAAAATCTAAACTCTTGTGTTCTGGCATTATTTCTGATTAATCTTTGCTCCCCACACCCCACTTTATATATTATTAACATGCAAGTGGGACTGTTAAACCACTTACCTCTCTTTCTCCTCACTCACTGGGGGTTAATATGTGACATAAAGCACTAACTTGCCACAGTGGGATGAGCAGGAAGCAGGAGGTTTAAACAACTTGTTCCAATTTCTTATTTAAAGAATACACAACTTTCCTTGCTGCTTTAACACAGGGGCAAAAATACACATCAACTATTCCTTTTTTTTTTCAATAGGCTCTGTTGTTTTTTTTTCCAGCTGGCAAACCTCCAAAAGAGGACGCCGGAAAATGGAGGGGTTTTTTCAGCCCTTTAAAAAAAAAAAAAAAAAAGTGTTTTACATCTGGTTGTGTGGAGACCTGCCCACCTTTTGTGTTCTGCCTGAAACTGTGTTAATGTGAGCTCTTGTAGTTGTATTTTTGGGGGGGGGTGGGGAGCATTTTGCAGCTTGATGGTGGGACTGAGAGGGCGGTGATGTGTGTTAGGGGCCAATCTGCAGAGAAATCACCCCACTTATCTGAAATGCTGCGTTGTAAAGAACTAGGAGATGTACCTGAAAGGTAACCAGGTTTTCAGTTACTCTAATAAGTACTTCAGGCATGTTTTTTAGCCGTTTTAGAAACTTTAGAGCAGCTGAGGAAGCTCCTCCTATAACTGTTTTTTCCTGTTTGTTTCTAGTTCCGAGATTATCCCCTAAAACACACAGGCCTAGGTCTCCAAGGCAGAGCAGCACTCCCATGGGACCAGCTCTGCCTTCCCCTCAGCCTGGAACTATTCCCACTGAATCTGTTGCCATGCCTGTTCCAGCTGCCTCTCCTACACCTGCCAGCCCTGCATCCAACAGAGCAGTCACCCCTTCCAACGAAGGTGGGTTGCAAAATGCATCCCTTTCCCTAATCCCTGGCGAGGAATTTGCCTTGAAAGAGCGAAACTCCTTTCTAAGCACTGGGAAAAAAAAAAAACTTGGGATGTGTTTAATTTTACTGCGAGTTCCCCTTTTCTGGTGGTGCCACCTTGAAACTCAGCTTGGAGAGAGGCTTTTTGATGAGTCTGTGCTTAATTTCTTTTGCCTTTTAAGGAGGTTGGGCTTACAGGTGACTGACTTAATTGAGAATTTCTTTTTTCAAACTGAGTTCTTGGCTCTTTTCTAATTTAAAGAAACGTGGGTTTCAGAGGGTATTTTGAACACAGCAAAAATAAGGGGAAAAAAGCAACATTCAAGGGCACAGTCAAATGTGTAAGAACTCTCAAATGTTTGTAGAATTCTGTCTGAAGAGTGTGGACTGTTGAAAATAATTTACTCTTGGTTTATAGTTTGTTCAACCTAGTCAAGGTTCAGTGGATGATGAGGGGGATGAGTTCAACTGGGATTTTATAATCTGGCTTAAAGACAGTAGGGTGGGGAGGGGGGAAGGATGATTCTCCAGGCACCAACTAGGTAGCAGAAAATGTGTAACTTATTAGGTTTTGGGGTTTTAACTAAAATTAAGCTTAATCTCTCTCCTGTTTCTATCTTACCATCTCTCTTTGGTCACTTTGAATTGTGTAAAAGAGAATAACTCTGGCCATTTCTTTTGCAGCTAAAGATACCAGGCTTCAGGACCAGAGGCAAAATTCTGCAACTGGCAACAAGGAGAATATAAAGCCAAGTGAGACTTCTCCTAGTTTTCCTAAACCTGAAAACAAAGGTTTGTATCCCAAGCTTTTGGTTGTACTTGAGTGCTGTAGGAATTCTACACATTAAACCTGCTGTCCTGGCTGCTTTAGTTGGCATTTTTAGGAAGACTTGGAGACAATCTGGTGTTCTACAGCAAAAAATTTGGTCATGCAGTTGTCAAGTGGCAGGACTAACAGTTTGAAATGTTGGTTGTGACTCATTCCATCAACACAAAGTGTAGAGATGCTCATGTGGACGGTGTGATTTCACTTGGTTTTTTGGGGGTTTTTTGGGGTTTTTTTGTTTGTTTGTTTGTTTTTTCTTTTTCCTTCTCTCTTTTGCCGGCTCACAGGGCTGGTTTTTGGCTGCCTTTGGACTGAATGTGTGTTTCTGCTCAGAGCTGTGCTCACAAGAATTGTGAGCATCATGATCAGCACAGTTTTTCTGACTGTGCGTTTTCCTGTTAATGCCTTAAATTTGTTTGTATTTTTAATGCAACACTGCTTGTTCACCATTCTCAGAAAAATCTTCTCACATTCTTGAACTGAATCATGGATTGATTTGAGTTGGGAAGACCTTTAGGACGTAGTGCAGCCACAGAGCTCACCTTGAGCAGTGTTTCTCCTTGATTGCTGTGTTTTGAAACACTGGCACTGTGTGTTTGGGGGGGTTTTGTTGCATTTTGCTTTGTATTCAGTGAGTTCTGCAGTCCCTGCACCTCAGGGCTTCTGCCTTGGTGTGGTGCATTAGAACTGAAGATAAGTCAGTTATGTAATGCTGTGGTTCCACAGAGTGTTTCTGTCTGCTCCTGGAATTGTACCAAATTCCAAATGCACTTATATCATTATTTCATTTCTAGATATGCAAACATTACCTTTCTGCAGAATTAGTAATGTGTAGGGGGTTTTTATATATATATATTTCTTGTGTTAGAAATGCCTGGACAATGTTGGTCTTATGTTTGGCAGGTGTCTCTCCAATTGCTTCGGAGCATAGAAAACAGATTGATGATTTAAAGAAATTTAAGAATGACTTTAGGGTAAGTTTCTCTGTGTGGATTGTATCATAATTCTCATGTGCATCCAGATTATTTTCATGAATTGAATGCACTACATATGTTAACATTTCTCAAGACTTGTGCTTAATTTATGAAAATACCTGTAAGAATTCATGCCAGATATTGGAAAATCAATGCTGACTCTTGCTAGTACAATTGCCTAATACCCATAAATGTGAATATTGACTGTACACTGAAAATAGGACTCGAAACCTGTTTGATCATTAGGTACAAATAATTATCACACACTCCATATGGAGGAGCTGTTGCAAAATTAAATGAAGAGTTTTGCTGAGGAAAATTGAAGATGAATTCGTATTACTTGTTTCCTGGCCATAATGGTTTATTAAATCAGGTTAACTTTTCAAGTGTTACTGTTAAATCACAGCACAGATGAGTCCAGGGAGTTGTCTTAAGCTTTCCTGTCACTCCCTAATCAACTTACAGGTCAGCTGAATGGCTGAACAGCCTCTTGCTCGGTGCAGGCTTAAACATTGTCAATGCTCATGGATTTCTTTTCTAGTAGAAATGGAAATGTATGTTTTAAAAGGTCATTTCCAGATGATTGAGGCCTGTAGGACCGTATTTTACTCTGTGTATGTGACAGCATTAGATTATCTTCCCACAGTTCTGTTTATCAATTTACTGAATATATTCCTGGTTTTTTTTTTTTTTCAGTTACAGTCAAGTTCCTCTTCCGATGCAGTGGATCAGCTGCTCAACAAAACCCGAGAGGGGGAGAAATCAAGAGACGTAGTTAAAGAAAAGACAGAATCCACCCCTAAAGAATCTATCATAGAAGCTGGCAGTAACACCAACTCCAATGGTGGCAGCAGCAAACCCAACAGTCCCAGTATTTCTCCTTCCATAAGTAACAGCTCTGAGCAAAAGCGAGGGCCTGAGGTGACTTCCCAAGGTGTGCAGACATCGGGGCCTGGAAGTAAACAAGATAAGGAGGATAAAGAGGAGAAGAAGGATACTTCTGAGTGAGTAATTATGCCTTTTAGAGTAAGCACAGGGTTATTAGCACTTAGCCTTGTGTAGAAGAAGCTGGTGTGAATGTGTAATATGTTGTCTCAAAGCTTATTTAAATGTTTTCCTGGCTCACATGAGCTGTAGCATCAACAGCAGGAAAAATTTATGGATAAGTGTATACTAAGAGTCCTGTCAATAAGAGTGGGGTTTTTTGCATACCATGTGGTGTTTGAGTTCTCAGAAATGTGACTCACAGATGGAAATGAGGTATTTCTTACATTATTAATTGCAGATACGCTCGTCAGAGAATAATGCCAAACTTCATGTTTTGTTCTTTACATTTAGGCAAGTTAGAAAATCAACACTTAACCCTAATGCTAAAGAGTTCAACCCTCGATCTTTTGCTCAGGTAAGTTGTTTGATGCTGTTTAACTCTGCCTTTGAGTAGATCTTTAGAAGCAGAGCTTTTCCTTTGGAGGATACTCAGACTAATCTTGCCCTCTGTGCTTTGCTCCACCCTGTTTGTAGCCGAAACCTTCTACTACACCGACCTCCCCTCGTCCACAAGCTCAGCCCAGCCCCTCCATGGTGGGTCATCAGCAGCCAACCCCTGTGTACACTCAGCCTGTTTGTTTTGCACCAAATATGATGTACCCGGTTCCAGTGAGTCCAGGCGTGCAGGTAAAGTGCTGCAGACTCTTCACGCTTCACAGGGATTGCCAGGAAGTTGAGGAGACTTCAGAGGTTTGGGTTGGGAGGGACCTGAAATACCAACCAGTCCCAGCTGAGGAGCTCTGAGTTAAAACAGTGAAATGGTACAGCTTGTATTGCTCTTGTAAATATAAATGACGTTGTGGTTAAGTTTTAGCTGTGTCAATACTGACTTTTCTCAGTGCTTCCTCAGTGTGGATGTTCAGATAGTCTCAAACTCTTCTAAATTCCAGCAGCTCACATTTGGTGTTAATTTCTAAATACAATCTCACTCTCTTTAGGGTTTAAGCAACTGCTTCTTTGTCCTCAGCTTCCAGCTGAGTCCCCACTAGTTTATGGTTGTTGTGGGGATCACTGGGATTTCAATCTAACTCTGTTATCACAGAATGTCCTGAGATGGAAGGGACCCACAGGAATCATTCAGTCCAAGTCCTGGCCCTGCCCAGGACACCCCAACAATCCCACCCTGTCCCTGAGAGCGTCATCCAAACACTCCTTGGGGCCGTGACCATTCCCTGGGGAGCCTGTTCAGAGCCCAACCACCCTCTAGGGGAAGAACCTTTTCCTGAGATCCAACCTGAGCCTGCCCTGACACAGCTTTATAAAAAAAAGCTGTTACAAATGTTTGACTTAGTCCCCTGCTTGCAGTAGTGGTGTTACTTGTCTGGTTGTTGCAAACCATATGGTCTGAGTTGTTTGTCCGTGCAGACTTATTGACAGGGGTCCAGGAAAATCTCGCAGGTTAGGCAGAGTTCACTAAACCATGGAACAAAACAGAGTAAAACACATCAAAGCTGAGTGGGGCCCCCACCCCTGACAGACACATTTGCTTTGTAAAGGAATATCATAATTTCAATTTCTTGTGTTTCAGCCTTTGTATCCTATTCCCATGACGCCCATGCCAGTGAACCAAGCCAAGACATATAGAGCAGGTAAAGGTGAGAATAATACTGCCTGTTTGGTTCTCAGTCTGCATGCAGCATGGAGAAATTAGAGCTGTTTGTGTGCTTTCTAATCCATGTTCATTTGTTTGTGGTTGATATTTTAAATGCTCTTTTTAGTGAAGGGAAGTAAGTGGAAATACTAATGGATTTTTAGATAAACTAATTCAGCTGAAACAGGCTAAGTTTGAGTTATGGGGAGTTGCTTAGTTTGGAATCTGATTTGACAAGCAGGAAAACATCTCTGTTACTTGGAGCATTAGGGTAAGCTGATCATCTCCTATATTTCATAAATATTATAGGTTTGTTTAAAGGGATCCAGCACTGAATGGTGCTTCAGTAGAGGGGTTTTGTCAACAAGCAAAGTCACTCTTTCTTCAGAAAGAGTGTGCTCTGCTGCTCTTCTGGAAAAAACTCACTGCTGGTTCCAGTTTTTTCCTCTGCATTCCTTCTGCCCCAGTAATGAACAGCTGGACCAACAATAGCATGTTTTTAACAAGTGACACCCATAGCTGTGGAGACAGAACATGTGGGAGATGCTCCCTGTGCAGTGCAGAGAAGGAACAGAAGAGTGTTTTTCTAGTCCTGTTTCAGGGAAGGCTCTAACTCTGCACAGTCCATTCCTTCTTGCAGTGTTAGCCAGTGCTTCCTGAGGATGGGATCCAGTGCTGCAGCTCCAGTCACTGGAGGGGGGGATTGTTTCCAAGAGCAGTCCTGCTGTGTCAGAAGCGAACAAGTGGCCTTTATGAACGTGGGGAAGACAAACCCCTGCAATGTATTTCTGTGTTAAAACACAGTAACTTCACTGTGAAATCTTGTCATTGGTAGCACTGTTTTAATCAGAAATACACTGCTGAGTGCTCATTTGCTGGGTGAGGCAGCTCCAGTCCTGAATTCCTTTTTAAAGCTCCAATATTTTCTGCATGTCCATCTGTGTGCAGCATAGCCCTGAGGGAGCTGCCTGGGTTACAGCTCAGTGCCTTTGTGCTGTTCAAGTTGCCTCCTGTATTTACTTCTTTCTATTGTTGATTTGCAGAGTAAATACAACCATCAGTGAGTGAATTTACTGACATCTCCTTTCCTCTCCCTAAGGGGTCTGGCTACATTGCCCACTGCAGTGGAGTTTCCAGGTGCTTGGGGTAGTTTAGTTAGTAGTTACAGCCTGACTGCAGGAGGCTGGAGCTCACCTGGAGCTCTCAAACCCAGTGCTTTGTAGGCTAAATTAGTTTTTTCCAAGCTCCTCACTTCTGTGGGTTGGGTGGTCACTTACCAGGATGGTTCAGGCAGTCCCACACTACACTGCTATGCTTTTTTCATCTTTTCTTCCCTCTTAATTATTCCTGCTCCTCTACTTATAGGTTGTCTTGTCCCCTTCAGTGTTGTCTGTGAGCTAAAAGTTGCTTTCTGCTATCCTGAGGGGTAGCACAGAGCTCAAAAGATGCAAATACCTCAAACTGTGCCTACGTGGAGACCTTTATTCTGCTCTCCTCAACCATAAACATGAGTGACTTTAACAGACTCACATTTCCAGCTGATGAAACAGTGACTGAGTAGTTCCCATAGAAGGTGAATTAAGGCTTTTGAAGGGGACAGGATCAAATTTATTAATGTAGGTATCCTGATATAACCTTTCTCTTCCATTACTGATTCTTGTGAGTCTTTCTGTCCATCCACCTTTCTTTCTTCCTTCCTTCCTTCACAATAAAAGCAGGGCTGGGTTTGTGTCCCAACATATGCCCCAAAGGCAGTGATGAAAAACTCTTTTTTCACGCTGTTCCTTTCTGCTAGAGCCCTAATAGATGGTTAAAGGTGAGGGGTGAGGATCTTCCACGTGGTCACAGTGACGTTATAGTGTAAAACCTTTCAGGAAGGTGGAGCTTTCTTCATCCCATATTTCTAATGTGAGAAACTCTTTGCCTTTTAGTACCAAATATGCCCCAGCAGCGGCAAGACCAACACCACCAGAGCACCATGATGCATCCTGCCTCAGCAGCAGGCCCTCCAATTGTAGCTACTCCACCTGCTTACTCAACACAATATGTTGCATATAGTCCCCAGCAGTTTCCTAATCAGCCTCTTGTGCAGCATGTGCCACACTACCAATCTCAGGTAAGAGTCTTTTCCTGCGCCTGATCCATAAAACCAGAAATAAGGAAGTGGCTCAGACCTAAATAGCCCTTTGTGTCCTGTCATGAGTCACTCGGAACAGTTTCTGGGTTCTGGAGCACCCTTGGGGGTCTTGGAGAGTGCCTCAAAACCTGGAACAAGTTTTAAGGTCAGAACAACTTCTAAGGTCATAACAGATTCTCAGGACAACTCAGAAGTTGGCATTTATTATTGATACAACTTTGTAGCTCTTTGAAGATTTTCTTTAGGTCATGACCAGCACATCTCCTGGTTAAGTGCTCTAAAAATAACCTGCTTGGTGGACTCCTCTTACTTGAAAAGCTTTTAAATACACACGTGTACCTGGATAAATATACTGTGTCATACCTAACTTTGCTACATTATTAGAGTGGCAAAAATTCAATATGCCAATTTTTATCAGTTTTTAGGCCTTAAATTTGGATAATCCCAACAACTGCTCTGCACTCAAGTAAGGCCGAGTTTTGGAACATCGCAGGTGTTTAGATGACACGAGTTCCTTTGTGATGATTCCCCAGTTAATGTCTACTTTTTTTTTCTTTCTTTTTTCTTTTTTCTCCTTTTGCCTGCAGCATCCTCATGTTTATAGCCCTGTAATACAGGGCAATGCCAGGATGATGGCCCCACCAGCACACGCACAGCCGGGTTTAGTATCTTCCTCTGCAACACAGTACGGTGCGCATGAACAGACACATGCTATGTATGGTAGGAAACGTTTTGTGTTATATGTAACTTTCTAAGTCCTTAAATTGTGCAGGGATGTCTTTAATCTCAGCCTTCAAAACATGGGTATCGTTCAGTAGATGTGGTTTATGTTTCATAAGCTGATGAGCAAGGCCTTGAAAGCTGAGCCAGGCTGGTTCAGATGAGAACTCAAGTGTGCTGATTTCGGTAGGAGGCCAGTGACCAAGATGAGATTTCAACCTGGGAGCTGCTAAAGAATATCTGCTGAAAAGAAGTTTGTCCAAGTTCTCTTGATGCTCTTGATCCATCACCCCTCGTTTGTTTCTTGATGATAATTAGTACTTGTTTTATTGCAAGGCTACGACCTCAGTTTCAAACTTGACTTTAGTTCTGGCAACTAGTGAAATGCTGTCTTTTATGATACTTACTGGCATTATTAACAGTATGAACTTCTGCTGTTTAAGCAAAATAAACCATGTGTTGCTTACCTTTCTTTTTTGGTAAGTCAAGACTAAGTCTATGGAACAGCTCATGTATTGCTCTGACTTTGACAATTAGTCTCCAGCATTATCAGATGGGCATATTTCACTGACAGTGAAGTGCTGAAAATGTGGGTTACCTTGTGACAAAGTAAAATGCGCAAGAACTTCTAAAGCATTATAAATGTATGATAAATCAAGGCCCAATTTGGAGGAAAAAAAAAAGAAAAAAACACCTCCCTGCAAAACATGCTATTGAAAGAGGTAGAGTCAAGGTTGCTAAAGGCTTGGGAATTGTCATAAAATGTCAAAACAGCAGATGGTCTCTTGAAAACATGGCATTTCAATACTTGTTATAGCATCTGAGGAAAAGTTTTATTGGGTCACATATATACTGACTTAGATTCTAATAAAAGATTTTCTGTACCTTTAGACATCTCTGTATGTGTTCGGTGCTTAGTTTTACCCTGATCCTTAATGCAAGTCCATGATGTGTCATGAAAACTTACAAAGTAAGAATCTGGAGTTTAGTGTGAAATGAATTCTGACTTTTCAAAAAGTGTCTTGCCCAGCTGAGAACATCCTGTCAGATCTCTGCAGTGGGATGGTAACAAGAGTTAAGAAACAAAAATAACAGAGAGAAACCTTTTTTTTTTTTTTTGACGCTTGGAGGAAGAATTTGAGCTCATTTGAGCTGAAGCTGAAATGGAAGTTGCTTGTAGAGATTAATCTTTCTCTCACAGGTCCTTGCTAATTGTATTACTTTGATCTTTTCAACTCTTGTGCTTGAGGTGTCCATGTAAACAGATCTTCTGTTGGCTTTTTCATTAGATTAAATAGAATTCCGATAAAGTGAATGATCAAAGGCTTTCAGACCTTTATTGGTGAAAACTCTCCTCTCAAATTCTAATTAAAATAAAACCAAACATGAGATAATCTGAGGTTTGATTCAGAATGGTTGCATGTGACTCCCTAGCAATTGTGCACCATCCTTATCTTCTGTAATCAGTGGGTTCTACAGCACTGAAGTACAAGCCCCTTCCCTTGGCTGGCTTTGATCAGATGTCTGTATAGTTTTTTCACTGATACTCTAATTTACAACTGTTAGATCTCATTTTGTGTTGGTTTTGCAGCTTGTCTGTTGTAGGTATGTGACTACCTACCCGTGCAAACAACTAAGTTGGGTCAAACTTGAGAATTCTTTGGTATTTCCTTCCATGTAATTAAATATTCCTTTCCCCAGAGCACATAATTTAACAGAAGTGGCTTGTCCTCCTGTGCTCTTTCAAGTAGCTACTTGGTGACTCTTCTAAACATTCTCCCACCTTCCAGTAAATGACGGAGTGCTTGATATTTTTGTTACTGAAACCCTTCGACCCAGCTGGATCAGGAGCTCCATAGGATACACTTTTTGGTGTGTTTGGTGACCGTGAGTTGAGTCAAATGCACCCTTTGACCCCCCGAGGTGACAGTTACACACGGGATGGCTCCTGATGTTCTGCAGCACCGTTTCAGTTCAGATCTTTGCAAGCCTTCCGTGTGCTGAGTGCTTGAAGACCTTGCCCAGATGGACTGTGCTTCCCCAGAGTGTGTCCAGCTGTGACATGTTCACCCCACCTTCCCTTCAGTGATATGTGAACGCTTGGGAAAATGCAGGAATGCCTGAGGTGATAAATCTGAGCTGCTCCTGGAGTCCGTTGCTAAAGAACAACTGGAACCGTTCACATCTGGCTGAGTGACTGTGAGAACATATCCATACCTTATGCTCTGTGTTTTGGGCATCTTAAGTTTACCCACGTTTGAACTAATTACACCCCTGCACTTTTGGTTCTGGTCCTCTTAAAAAGTAATTTGAAAGCACAGAATAACAACTTCCTGAGAAACAACCACTACTGCTGCTTTTGATTTCTGGAGCGCTTGCTCAAACAGTTTCCCTTTTGGCTCTTTAAAATTGCTATTTGATTTTTTTTTTAAAAAATACATTACTACCTATTTTAAACACCCCCCACTGATGCCAGGATTCAGTGGGTCATGCTGCCTTTTTAGCCTTCATGGTACTTGGTGCTTGTTTGAGTTAATTCTTGCAAAATGCACTCAGTTTTTTTCCTGCATAAGTGGTAAAGAGAAGATGTTTGCAAGGACAGCCACTCTTGAGATGTGGGGGTTGGGGGGCACTGCTTATCAACTGTTCTTAAAGGTGTGAAATGTTTTGTGGTAAGATCTGAAACTCCACCTTCACTAATGGTTTGGGACAAGTTGAAAGTCTGTGGCAAATAGAGTAACAACCTGCCAGCGAAGAGAAATCCCTGTCGATGCTTTAACCTTGAAAAGTTTGGGGGTTATTTTCCTTCCCTGTCTTGTGGAGAGATGGCTGAATCCGAAATCAGTGACCTGCACTCGTTGATAAGCACTCTTCCATTTTAAAGAAAAGTATTTTTGTCTGATGCTGTTTAATTGGATGTTCTTGCACTTCTGGGATTTCCTTGCCAATCGTTCCAGTGTCACAACCCACTGTTGACAAGAGAGAAGCAGAGCATGGTCCCAGTAAATCCAGCTAAACACAGGATGGAGGAGTGTTCAAATCATTGGGGTTTCCCCCTCAAAACACAGTGGGGAAGGACAGTGTCCAAGCAGCCTCTTCCCAGCCAGTCTGGGACACAGTTCAGCTCCGGAGCCGTCCTTGTCCAGGGAAGTTTGCAGTGCTGGAGCAGAGCAGTGCACACACCTTCACCTGCCACACTCACCCCCCTGAACGTGGAGGTGGTGTTCTTACCCTGCTCAGCTGTTGGTTCCAGAATGTTCTGTGTGTCTGTCTCACAGCTGTTGGCTCTGTGTGGCCTCCCAGTGCCCCTGGTGTGGGGCCGGTGGAGTTGTTGGCCGTGGTTTGTGGTTTGGCTCCTTGGTGTGTCACACAAAGACCAAACCAGTCTCCTGCTGCTGGTAGAAAATGTGGTTCTCCAAGGAAAGGGTAGATCCGTCCATACTTGTGTTAGTTTTCCATGTAGCTGAATTGTTTCCAGATAACTGCTGGAGTCCTCTGAAAAACTTGACTTTTGTGTTTAAGAACTCGTGTAAAGCCAGGCCTTGGTTTTACACAGATGCATTTCCTGTTTTCTGTGCTCTCATTCCTGTCCCCATTCTCCCTTCCCCTTTCCCCTTCTGCATATGTTTTACTGGTCTGGTGTTGTCTCTAACTTTATCTGGTTTCTGTCTCAGCAGTAGAGTAAATTCTATTACCCTGATAGTACAATGGTGGATAAAATATAAACTTCAGAGGATTCTCCAGGGACTAAGAGTGAACCAGTCACCAAAGGTGTCTTGGAACTGTTCAAAATGACAGTCCTATAGGTGAAAAAGCAAGTGGCCAGTTTCTGCTTTAGTGTAATTACGTTTTAACCTTCTTATTACAGTGGACTGTAAGAGACCATGAATTGCCATAAAGTTTATTTTTGTGTTAATTAAGAACTGCAGACCTCAGTGTCACAGTTAAGAAGGAAGGCTTACTTGAGACTTGTGTTTCATCTCCACTCATTTGTAAAATTAAATATCTAGCTCTGATAGCACCTAAGTAAATAAATTATCTGCATGGTTCTACAGTCTTTAAAAAAAAAAAAAATTAAAAATACCTAAAACTGACACTGACCTTTCCAGAGGACGGGAAGTATGCACGTGGCAAGAGGCTAATTTACCTTTCTATTTCCCAAATTCAGCATGTCCCAAAATACCATACAGCAAGGAGACAGGCCCTTCTTTCTACTTTGCCAGTGAGTTGGGTTTTTTGTACTAATTTTGATTGTACAGAAAAGCACTTTCTAAAGAACCAGATGTTAAAGGAATGGGACGTGTTGAGGGAACAAGTTTCCTTGCACCAAACCAGGATGTGGAAAACGCAGGAAGGTTCTTTCAGTGGACAGAGGGTGAAGCTGGTGGACAGATTTGTCTGATCACAGGGAACTGAGCTGTCAATTTTTTAAAAAATTTATTTGGAATATATAATGATCTCTGAATTTACTACCCAGTCTTTTCATCTGCAACCAGAAGTGAGCTCTGTTTGGGGAGGCAGAAGGAATTCTTGGCTGTGAGGGTGGGGAGGCCCTGGCACAGGTTACCCAGAGAAGCTGTGGCTGCCCCAGCCCTGGAAGTGTCCAAGGCCAGGTTGGACGGGGCTTGGAGCAACCTGGGCTAGTGGAAGGTGGCCCTGCCTGTGGCGGGGTTGGGACTGGATGGCCCTTAAGGTCCCTTCCAACCCAAACCACTCTATGATTTTATAGCCTCTGATTTTTAAACATCAGCTTCCTAAAAGGAGAAGTATCTTTTTCCTCACCTCTTTAAAAAGCTGTGGCTCAGGTTCTGAGCCCCTGGGAGGAAATAACTCTTGTTGCAGCTGAGCTAAAGAAAATTTTCTGTGGAGCTGCCTCTGCAGGAGTGCTGGGAACAGCTTTGTCATGACTGTGTGACAGTGACAAGATGAGTTCTCCTTGCTGAGGCACCTCCTCCCGAGCAGAGGAACATGAGCAGTGATGTTTCCTGGCTCAGGTCAGGCTTTGCCCACCTAAATCACTGTCAGCAATGGGAGAGGGGCTGATGCTCTCCCAGCAGACTGATCCAGCTAATCCAGACTCAGTGTGTGTCCAGGGACAGGCTGAGAACTGTAAAACACTGCCTTGTGTGTTGGTGTCCATCATCAGCTTTGAGGGGGCTGGATTTGGGGGAAATGTTTGCAGGATGAACTGTCACCCAAGACATGGTAAAGGAGGACCTGCAGTCCCAGAGTGTTTTGTCCTGCTCCTGTCCTGCTGTGAGACTTGTTGCTGTGTCTGTCTGCAAGTCCATCAGCCCATGCCAGCATCTCTGTTGTTTTTTTTTTTTTTTTTTTTGCAGTAGCAGCTCATACAAGAGGGATGTGAGAAAATCCCCTTGTTCCCCCAAAATCTCTTCTGGAACAGACTTCCTGTGTGTGTTGTGCCAAAATGTGCTGCCTGAGCAGGGGCTGGAGGTGCTGACCTGTCCTGTGTTCTTGGCTCTTGGTTTGGTGCACTGAAATCACTTGAATCAGCTCGTTCCTTTCGTGGCTAATCTTTGGAGTCCACTCTACCTGTGTAAAATGACTTCTTTGAAATGTTTGTATTCTGAAAGAAACATTTGCTATTTCTTTGCTTCCTACCATTCAGGTCTTTTAAATGTAGTTATCCTCACCATCTTACTGGCTCTGGCAATAGTTTGGAGGTTTTTTCACTGGTCAGTTCTTGAAAATAGGCTCTTCAGTGCATCTTTGGACCATGACCAGCGTTCACCACCATTGGCACCACTGAAATTCCTGCCAGGAAAAAAAGAAAATTACATGATGTGGTTTTCATATACCCTTGTAGCTGGGAGTTCTGCCTGATTCCTGCTGCTCTGACCTCTTTTGATTTCAGCTCCTCCTGTGGCTTCTGTGGCTGACTCTACTTCTTGTTTGCCTCTCAGAGAAATGGGTGCACTTGACAAAACTCAATTCACTGATTAATCCATGTGGTGTTTTTTTCCCATTCCATGACTCTCCCTGCAAGGTTAGTGCAGGGAAATACTTCATTTTAGGAACCAACTTGATTAAAAAGGTGCAGAAGCGAAGCAGGTCAGCCCAAGGAGAGGCATTTAGGCATAAAGGGTGAGAAAACCAGTGTGTTTGTGCTGGAGTGAGCTGAGGTGACTTTGCAAGGAGCTGGTTTGACCCTTCCAAGAGCTTTCTCAGCACTTTCTTGGATACTGGATAGCCATTTGGAAAATCTCCAAAATACTGACAATTGGGGGGAAAACATTGGATAATTGGTTATTAATTTTTTATTATTCTTTTTTCTCCTCCTGTCTTGTCTTATTTGCTGTTAGATATGTGCAGGGAGCTGTTTGGATGACCAGGCAGAAATTCTTTTTAAAAAAAGCCCCAGTGCCAGTTCAGTTCTTGACTGAGCAGGTGAATTTGTCATGACTTTTACAGGACTCCTTTCCCAGCCCTGCTGGTCTCAGAGATTTGATGGGCTTGCCAAGAACTGTTACTTGCTAAACATGGAAAAACCCCTTTACACTGCTGGACTTGCAGTTTGAACTCTGGTTTTGAACTACCAGAGATCTGGGAATGCATTTCAGACCTGGTGCCACTCGGCCTGTTCTTGGTTTGTTTGCAGTCTTTGCACAGGATTTAAAGAAGGGCCCAAATAACAGTTTTGAAAGGCACTTTTAATATCACTATTAAAACATAATTTGCAGCAGCATCTGAAGTGGTTTTAAGCTTGACAAGTTTGGTTATTAGAGTCATCTGTTACAGACAAAATGGGGGTAGGAGAGAAATTAGGGAAATAAATATTCTTCAGTATAAAAAATGTGGTGCTTCAAATGCAAAGCTGGGGATGAAATATTGGGTGGTTATGGAAGAGCTGCCACTGTGACAAAAACTTGATCCTCCTCCTGCTTTACATCTATTCTTCAGGGTGCTGTTCCTTGGTTTAACTGGTTTCTTGAGAGAGAAATTCCTCCTTGTGCACTTTTATTGCAGAATGTATCCAGTTCAGAATAACTGGGTTTATTATTCTCCTGGCTATAAAGGGCTGAAAGATGAATTGCACAAATGGTTTAAGGGAGCCCCACATTCTTTCAGGGGCTCTTAACAAGGGATGTGGGAAGCCTTGAATATCTTACAACTTGGAATTAAATTTCATCTCCATTTTAAAGCCTCCTGAATGGAGTTGGAGTTAATTTGCAGTCAGCTCTGTGGCTCAGGCAGTGGGAGGATTGCTGGTGTAACGCGCCCTTTGGCAAGCAAGTAATCTCTCTTTGCATTTATTTCTCTCACTTTGGCAGAGATAATAACTTTTGGCCTTCTTCAGAGTGCGTATAATAACGAGGTTGAGGTATTTTCCTCCTGCAGGAAGCCATAAACTTCATATTGTAAAAATGATCAGTGTTGCCATTGATAATTTTCATGTTATTGTAAGGAGAGATGTCTGAGAGTCAAGTAGGAGCGCGGTGGGGATGCTGCTGCAAAATACATTTTAGTAGTGATAGGAAAAACTAAAAATACTGGGATTTAAAGCATAACAAAGTGCTGTGGCAGAAGATCCTGCAGTTTTGACAAGTGTGCTTAGAAAATACTGAGGTGTTTTTGAAACCCCCTCTCAATCAGAAACGCTCAGGGTGTACGGCTGTGCCTGTACACTTGGATAAGTATTTTAGGATCAGTTCCAGACTGCAGGAATTGAGTTCATCTGCATTAATAGCCTGAAACTGCACATCACTGTTGGGCCATTTGCTCAGTGAAGATTTAATAGAGCTTTCAAGGGATTAAGTTAAATGTGGCAGGCAGTTATTTTCTAAAGGAGGAACCTTCCTAATGCACCGTACCGGGGAGAAAAAAAAAATCTCAATTAAGCAAAAAGATACTGTCTCTATATATATTCTGGTGAATTTGAATTTGTTAGAACTAGGATTTGTAAGAATTATGGACAGGCAGACTGGAGGAAAGCAGGTATTTGCACAGGGTGGAGTGTCAGGGCTGTGACAGAGCAGTTGGAGACTTGCTTGTGCTGGACATTGTTGTGCTTTCAGATGCAGCTACATTTTAGTCCATTTTTTCCACCCATCTTGTCTCTCATCCTTTATCTACTCCCAGACAGTTCTGGTTGTTATGAACTTAGAGCCCAGCCCAGTGAAGCTCTGCAGAAATTCCCTGCAGGTGCCCTGATTTTTCAGGTTTGTTCATTAGGGCAAGAAAACCCCCCTGGAAAAGCCATCCCTGCTAAAGGTGCTTCAGTGGCCATCAAGTTCTCATATAATACAAACCCCATGAAAAAAAGCTGTAACCCATAGACAGTCATCATTAATGAACTTCAGAACAGCCAAAAGGTACTAAAGGAAATAAGAAGCATCTGCTGGGAAACTTCAGGAGCAGGTTAATAGTTGTCTTTGACTGTTTTCTAAGTATTATCAGCAAAACTAGCCTTGGTCTTTTCAAGCTGTGACCATTGTCACACGCTGCAGTGGAGCTGCAAACATGGACTGGTTGTTGCACAAAATCAAAAAGAAACAGAGGAAAGATCTTTATTTTTTTTTTTTTAGGATCTTGCTCTCCTGCTGCATCCTTTGTGTTTAAAGGAACGCTTGCTCTCATCATAGCTTTTCATACATCCTTGGATTCCCTCAGAAGTTCCAAAAAAAAAAATCCAATTTAGTGTGGCCTGTTTTGGAGCAGAACAAAGCAGGATCCAAGGAGGAACTAACTTGTTGCTGTTGGTTTGTTGTTGGAGACTGGCACGACCGTGGCAACACGGGTGGCTTCACTGGGGTGAAAGTTTCGTGTTGTTCACTTTCTTCCTTTTTGGGAATTTTGTACCTTATTCGCTACCGTTTCAAGGAATGAAGAATTCCGTGGCAGTGTTAGAAGCTCCCAGGATGGTGCTGATCCAGAACAGCCTGATTGGCCTTGAGGGCAGAGGCCAGATGTGTTATTTTAGCACAAGAAACTGGCTTCAGCTACGATTTGATGCTCGAGCAGCCTCAGTTTTCTCAGCTGTGACGTGTTCCCTGGGTGTCCCTGGAGCTCTCGAGCACAGGGTTTGTACTTTATGAGCAATTTCCAGAAGAGTAGCATGGTGAGGTTAGCCAGGTATAAGGCCAAAGACTTTTTTTTGGATGGTGGAAATAAAAATGACTCGTAACACCTTTGAAAAGTATGTTTCAGGAAATCCTAAATTGTATGAAAATTATAAATTTGGTCTTTGAAACTGGTCTGTTTGACAAAGCAAAAGATGAAATGCTGCTTTTCTCTATGTAGTATGTGTTGCATTGTCAAACTAGGGAAGATGAACTGTCTAATTATGGTTATTTATAGACTTTCCTGCCAAACCAAACTACACAAAAGCAAGGTAAGATCCTCAGCTATTCGCAAGATAAATATTTCGCTTTAGAAAGGGGGTGGGGAGCGTATTTACAGTCTTTTGGAGCTGTAGTGAAATCCTCAAGTGCAGGTGGTGACTTGACGAGGTGCCTGTCCTCTGCCCGGTGTTAAATATCCTTCTTTTTCATCCTAGTTTCCACTGGCTCACTTGCTCAGCAGTATGCCCACCCTAATGCTACCCTGCATCCGCATCCTCCTCATCCTCAGCCTTCTGCCACACCGACTGGCCAGCAGCAAAGCCAACATGCTGGAAGCCACCCTGCTCCCAGCCCCGTGCAGGTAACGGGCTCAAACGG
>NW_020955619.1:121395-122613 GCF_003031625.1 Empidonax traillii | reverse complement strand
TTCTTTTTCATCCTAGTTTCCACTGGCTCACTTGCTCAGCAGTATGCCCACCCTAATGCTACCCTGCATCCGCATCCTCCTCATCCTCAGCCTTCTGCCACACCGACTGGCCAGCAGCAAAGCCAACATGCTGGAAGCCACCCTGCTCCCAGCCCCGTGCAGGTAACGGGCTCAAACGGGACCGAACGGATTGAAATGGGGTTTAATTGTGTTCAGATGATTGCTCTGCTGGAAGGGATTGGCGGCTTGATGTTAATGTGGTGATTTTTGTTTTTTTTTTTTTGAGAGGGGGGAAAAAGGGTTGGATGGAGCAGTTCAGAGTCCTCCCAGATGGGGTGTAGCTTGATCCGTGTTGGGATTAAGGAATGGTCATGGTTATGTCCGTGCTTTGATGTGAGTGGAGTGGAAATAGTAGATAAATGCTGTTAAGTGTTTGGTTGTATTTTGTCAAAGACAAGCAGCTGAAAACAAAATGGTCCTTGTGGTAGTGCTGCTTTCCTTAATTCCTACTGGGAATAACTGGGCAGCTGTGAGGCACATGCAGTTCCATGGCTGCAGGTTCTCCTTGCTTTTACCTGGCAGTCTGGGTTCTCTTTGCCAGACTCTTGCTCACAGGTCTTCCTAGAGCAAGGAGAATCCCAGAATCACAGGATTGTTTGGGTTGGAAAAAAACCTCTGAGACCATCAAGTCCAACCATTAACCCAGCACTGCCAAGTCCACCACTGAACCATATCCCTGAGTGCCACATCCACTCAACGTCCACATTTTTAATAATCCTCCTTAAAAATGAGAGGGTTTTGTGCTCAGCAGTTCTCTGGAGTGATGCAGGACCCATGTCCTCTGACAGCCTCAGTATTAACTGCAAGTCTTGAAGACGACCCTCACCCACTCTGAGATCACTGGTTTTTCTCAAGACTAACTCCCTTGAATACCTTATGAATCAACCAGAAAACTCACGTCTCGTTTCCCCTGAAACAGTTTTTTAAATTAATAATTATTAACTGTTCTAAATCAGCGCTTCCTGTTTTCATTTGAGCCCTTCCAACCCGAGTGATCCAACCGGAGAACAGAGAACCAGCTCTGTCCTGAGCACCAGGCTGGGGGAGGAGGGAGCTCTGCACTTGCACAACGTGGCACATCCAAACTCTGAGTTTGATGAGCCTGGTGGGATTGGAATGAGCTCCCTCACGCCCAGAGGTGTGGTTTCCTCAGGACCA
>NW_020955619.1:61736-121374 GCF_003031625.1 Empidonax traillii | reverse complement strand
CTTCCAACCCGAGTGATCCAACCGGAGAACAGAGAACCAGCTCTGTCCTGAGCACCAGGCTGGGGGAGGAGGGAGCTCTGCACTTGCACAACGTGGCACATCCAAACTCTGAGTTTGATGAGCCTGGTGGGATTGGAATGAGCTCCCTCACGCCCAGAGGTGTGGTTTCCTCAGGACCAGAGGCGTGGTGATCCTGAGATTCTCCACCGATACTGAGAGCCGTTTCTCCCCCCTTCCTCGTGGTAGCTGACAGGATAGATGTGTCTGATTTCTGAGGCATAACCTGAGTGTTCTCCTGTGGTTTGTTTTTTTTTTTTGCAGCACCACCAGCACCAGGCTGCCCAGGCACTCCACCTGGCCAACCCCCAGCAGCAGTCGGCGATTTACCACGCAGGTCTAGCTCCAACCCCTCCTTCCATGACGCCAGGCTCCAACACGCAGTCTCCACAAAATAGTTTTCCTACAGCACAACAAACAGTCTTCACCATTCATCCCTCCCATGTTCAACCTGCATATACCAATCCGCCACACATGGCCCATGTCCCCCAGGTAAACACAGTTTAACAACCTTCAAGACTTAAATGTCTTAATGCCACAAAGATTAGGACGAAAGTCGGGCCTGCTGAAGTGATTTCCATTCTGTCACCTCTCAGCGCAGACTTACCTGTTGTTGTTCTTTAGGTTTCTTGTCTGTACATTGCCTTTATTTAGAGTTTGACAAGATGTTTCGACCTCAGCTTCCAACACCTAGTGCATCTGCAACTGTAGTTTAATGAAGACATCTTAAGCTGGCACTGCTACTGAAATAAATTGAGCTCCATTCCCAGTTCCTGGCTCCCATCCTTGTCCCTGCCCCACCATCCTGCTCACGGGACCCTTTGGCCATGCAGCAAACCAGGCTGGGAACATGATCCATGAAATGTGCCTCTCCTACCCCCCCCCCCACCCCCTTTTTAGGCTGTTTCTTGGAAAATCAGTTCACTGCTCAGGTGCATGACCCCAGGAAGGGCTGGCATACAGAAAGGTTGGAGAGCTGAGTGCAGGAAGGCTGGATTGCTGCTTTTGGTGGCAGTTTTAGGCTCTGCATTGTAGACAAATTTGTCCAAGTACATCCAGAAAAGGATATTACACAGATTATTAGGGAATAGCCAGGCACTGCAGTGGGAGGGAGGTGAGGTTCAGTTCAGGTGACTGCAGGACAATCCTTGCAGAAGGAAAACCCAGTGTGTGTGTGTGTGTCTGTGGTTCTAAATGAACTGCTTATGCAGAAGATCCCCAAAGATTGTTGAGCAGCTTAGGGACAGTCCTTGATTCAGAATCAGAAATCCCCTTGTCTAACTGCTCTCTTGTGGTCAGCTTACTAAGTGAAAAAAAAAAAAAGGGTTTGGGAGGGGAAGCACATGATTGATTAATCAAGAGCTCCATGTAAAGCAGTGTGCAGAGATTTCCTGATATTTACTAAATCTCCTGGATTTAGTGTCCTTTGTCAAGGAATGGACAGTTAAATGGACAGTAATTTCCCTGCACAGTTTCTTCTTCAGACCAAGAACTTGATGTCTGGCTTCTGCCTTCTCATGCAGGTTATCAACAGTTTTGGGATCTGCTGGCTGACTGTAATTTAGGGAGGTTTGTCCAACAGGTGTCCAGTCCCTTGCAGAATTCTGATAAAACCTTTGCTTTGGTCCCTGGGGCAGTCAGTTAAGCCAATAAATTAATAGTTACTTAGGAATTGTTTTACTGATGTTGAGTGTTTAGCTTTTTGATTCTTTTAGGCTTTTAATTTCTCTGCTTTTTGGGGGAGGATGAGGAGAGGATGTCCAAACTTGGTAATCTTGCCACATCCTCCCAGTCTCAGAAACAAGACTCCTGCTCTGCCCTGGTGTGATGGCACTGCTGGGAATGCCTGGGCTGTGTGTGGAGCTTCTCAGCAGGGTCTTGGCTTAGGGACACGTTCAGTGTCTTGCCTTGAAACGTGAAATGTGTTTGGTTCAAGGACACTTCAGGGTAAAGCTGTACCTGAAATGTGCTGTACGTGCCATGGCCAGGCCCATGGATGCAGGATGTGACCATTGCCTTCCTTTCTGTGTGCCAAGCACTTACCCAAACCAAATTAAGCATATCAGATGCAACTTCGAGTCGGAACTGCCTGCTCAGGCAGGATTTTTAGCAATCACAGGCAAATCCTGCTTTGCCCTTGATTTTAACTTCTGCAGTCTCTTCTGTGATTTTTTTTTTTTTTTTAGAATGAAAACTATAATCTGTGATATTTACACCAAACTAATTGACTTTCCCAATGAAGTAGTTCCCTCAGAAGATCTCTAGTGAAGGAATAACTACAGTTCAGTCAGAAATTTAAATGCATGTAATTATTCCATCGTGGGGAAACCAATCACCGGCTCGAACAGTTTCTTATCAGCCTCATTTCCAGCTTCTAAACACAATCCTGAAATACCACGTGGTAAGAATTCCAGTCAGACCAACACAGGGGGAATCAGTCCAGTTTCCCTGTAGGTTATCAGATGAATCTTGAGCTGGTGGATATCTCACTTGAGAACCAGTACTTTAAAATTCATTAGAGAGTTCTGTCAGCTGCCAATTTGCTAAATGTTTGAGCCACAGCAGAAAAATTTCCCCACTGTGTGTCTTGACTCCAGCTGCTCCCTGAAGAGCTGCTCTCTAATGATGCTCCTCCAATAGCATGTTTGTCGAAGTCATCGTGGAGCCAGCCCTGGGAGGTCTTTCTGTTCCACAGCCTGATCTTCTGAACCTTTTTTTAGAGCAAGAGTGAGATTTGAATTGCAGTTCCTGCCTTTAAAGGCTCCTGGAGTGCTACTAACACGTGCAAATCTGATAAAAGAGTTTGGGGGAATGTCTGTGATGAGTCAAGTAACCCTTTTTGTCTTTAAGAAATAAAATTCTGGCCACTACCTGCTATCTGTCTTTACTGGCATGGGAGACTTGTGAGACTGCACTTCTGGGATATGGTAGAAGGACAAAGCAAACCTTAGGTACAAATGGTGTTTTTGGGGGGCTTTTTATTCCCCCAGGAGAAATCCACTGAGAGCTCTGAGTTCCTTAATATTTTGTGCTTTTAAGAAACTAGTGCTTGCTAGATTTTTTTACCCCCAAAAATTAACGACCTCTAGAGAGTTAAAGAACCCACCAAGTTCCTGAAGTTGCTTGCCAGAGGTGATGAACCATTGGGAGAATTAACCTCCTTTTTCTGCTGAGACTTAGCCCTGCTTGCTCAGATCACACAAGAACTGTGATGAGCTGAACTGGAAGCAGAACAAAGGGATGGAATCACTCCTCTCAGAAGGACTTTGCTGAACAATGTGTGGGCACAGGTCACTGGAGAGGAGAGGAGAGGGAGGTTCCCAGGGCAGGGAGCCAGGAGGGAATGTGGGGTTGTGTAAGGAGAGCTGGGGAAGGGATGCCAGACTCCCAGTGCCTGTGCAGTTCCTGTCTGTACCCTCTAGGAAGTGCTTTGATGTAGGTGACTAACAAATGTTTGGAAGATTTGTTGCTGAATTGTTATTTTTATTTTTTTTTAATATTCCCCTGTTAAAACACTGGCAAAATGGCTAAAACTGAGACTGTGACTCCAAGCCAGCACTAAGAATTCGAGCCCTTTTTTTAATTATCATTTTTCCTTTTTTGTTCTTATTCCTTTTTTTTTTATTATTATTATTTTTTTTTTTATGTTCAAACCTGCCTTAAATCCCTTAAACGGAGTAAATCTCTGGATTTTTTTCTCAGCCAGAGGAGGAGAGAAAACTTTTCGCCAGTCATGTGGCCAGGAGTTGCTGCCTCCTTGTGACCATGATACTAAAGAGCTCTTTGTTTCAGGCTCATGTACAGTCAGGAATGGTTCCTTCTCACCCAACTGCCCATGCTCCAATGATGCTAATGACGACACAGCCTCCCGGTGGTCCCCAAGCCGCCCTCGCTCAAAGTGCACTACAACCCATTCCCGTCTCGACAACAACACATTTCCCCTATATGACGCACCCTTCAGGTGAGGAGTGTGTGCCTGGGACACCTGCACCCTAAACTGAGCCAGGGCGGAGGATCAGGACTGGGACAGACCAGATTTTGGGGGAAAAAAACAACCAAGAAAAAAAAAAAAAAGAAACCAAACGAAAAAAAACCAACCTTAAGATGTCCTTGTAGAGCGGTTCGTAGTTGCCAGCCCCGTTGCCAACCTAGATAGATTTACCTGGTTTAGGGAGTTTTCCTCCAGCTGGAGGGGAGGAATGGGGAGCTGGGAGATGCTGTGGGACTGAGCTGTGCCAGGGTTTGCCGTGGTGGTGCCGTGTGTTTAGAACAAGGAGAGGTTTTAATTACCTTAAAGCGCTCGGTGTCGAGGACGGGAGCGAAAATGGTTTTGGTTTAGGGGTGTTTGCTAAGAAAGTGACTGCTCATTTCAGTGACAGCTGAAAGCTGAACTTGAGTCCAGAGTAACGTTCTGCAGCTTTACTGTCGGGGGGGAAAGTAGGTGCTGTGTGACTTCTTTCCGCTTAAAATTTAACCTTGACTTGGGTTTCTCTGATTATTCGTGTTCAAAAACAGCCTCGAAATTCCTGTAGTGGTGATGTTTCTCGGGGGGAATGTGTGAGCAGAAAAATGCTTTCTGAGGGCTTAGGCGGGGGAAAAATAAAACCATCCAAAGGACATCTTGATGTGCAGGGTTTTGGTTTGTTCTCTAAAAGAATAAAAGAAAAAAAAAAAAAAGAGAAAACAATAAAAATAAAAAAAAAAAGTTGAGCTCAGTAGTTGTCCTGTGACCACTTTACTAGCAAACTGTTGTGTGGCTTGCCAATTTATTATTTACATTTGAACTTTTTTTTTACAGTACAAGCCCACCACCAACAGCAGTTGTAAGGCTCATCTGGAATAACTGAAAGGCTGGATACCTTTTGTAGGCCAAATACCCTCCTTCTACTGCTTCTGCCAACTGGAAGCACAGAAAACTAGAATTTCATTTTATTTTGTTTAAAAAAAAAAAAAAATTTTTTTTTGATTTCTTGTAACATCCACTAGGAATGCTAACAGTTCATCTTGCAGTGGGAGAGATTCGGACTGAGTAGAGGCATTTAGGAACTTGTGGGCTATTCCATAATTCCATGCACTGTATCTGAGTCCTGCAAGTGCCCCAACTCTGCTTGCTGAAAACTGGAAGTTATTTATTTTTTAATGACCCTTCAAAGTTATGAACTCGTCAGCTAGCAAAAGAAGTAACAAGAGTGATTCTTGCTGCTATTATCACTAAAAATCAAGACTTGGAGATCCCTTTTACTTCTAACTAAACTTGAAACAGGTTCAGTAAAAGAAAAAAAAAAATTCTAATCGTCAAACGGATGAGTTATTATTTATAAATCACGTTTGATGAGAGAATCACTATCGTGAGACAGTGATGTAACTTTTAAGTTAAGAAAACTTTTACTTTGTAGATAATATAAAATAAAAACTTAAAAAAAAAATTAAAAAATAAAAAAAGTTTTAAAAACTGACCCTCCTCGGTGTTCGTGTCTTGATTTACCAGTCTCTGGCTGAGCTTTGCCCCCCCGGGGTCTGTCGTGTTCTGCAGCCAGATCCACTCGTGGGGCATTGCAAGGACAAGGGAAAGGATGGAAAATCCCAAGTTTTGCAGAGTTTTCTAACGAGGGTTTGTGTTCCAGTGGATTCCCTGGTGCCTCAGCTCCGGGTGGGGCCACCAAAGATGGCCCAGCTGGGCCCTGAGGTGAAAGAAACTGCACAACTTAAGGTGATCAAATTACAGTCAACGGTGCTGCTGGAGAAGAAAGGGAGGAATCGGGGTGAGAATTCCTTAGGAAAATGCCTGGTAAAAAGATGGGAGACAGGCTGATCCCTGCTCAGAGTGCTGTGCCTTCCTGATCCCTCTGTGGTGTCCCGTGGGGACAGAACAAGGTGGTGCTGGTTACACTGGGTTGTAGAACAGCTGCACTTCCTGGCAGGACAAATCAACTGTCCAAGCTCGTCTCTGAATCCTTCCAGGTCAGCAGAGCTGGAAAATGTACCAAATTCCTGTTCAGGTGGGGATCAGAGCCACGGAGCATCACCATCACAGGCTCTTGGCTTCTTTTTCATGTCTAAGGGAGCATTTCTGCCTTTTAGCACCCAGTACCTACTCAAACACCGTCTGGGCACCTGCAGAGAATCAGACTAAAGACTAAAAGTGAGAAACGAGTTCTAAAAACAGTTTATTAAGAGCAGATTTTTTTTTTTTTTTAATATTACGGTAAAATCGCATTATTCAAGAATAAGTTACTTGTACAGTACATACAGAAACAATATATAGAAAAAAATTACAAGAAGGACTTTTCTGTGCAGGTGAAAAGTAGAACTTTCATATTAATTAAGTCCCAACAGAATGTTGGTTTTAATCGTCCTGCTGAAGGCTGAGTTTGGGAACACACAGTCGCCTCCCCGGGAGTTGCTGGTGAAGGTTGGGGCTGTTTGGATCAAACAAGCTGAAATTAAAATTTGGAATACTGGTAAGGCCAGTGTTTGGTGGTCCAGGTTGGAAAAGAGAAGCTTTGTCTTATCCCTGGATCTCTCCCCATAACCTTTGCCCCAAAATAGCGTCAGTGAGGTGAGGGGTGGAGGTGTCAGTGTTTGGTACCTGCTGGTGCTGTTCCACAGGGCTGGGATGTGGGAGGTGGGAGGGAGACATCAAATAATGCTTCATGTCATGGACTTCTGCAGAGCCTGACACCCAAAGGGACATGAAAAAGCCACAGAGCAGGGGGGTCTGTCAGCAAACAAGTGATTTATGAAGATGATAATGGGGAGGAGTTGTGGCTGGACCCAACTCTTGGGTTATGCCCTAAGCCAGGTCCCTGCTGTCCCACAGAGAGAAGGCACTGCCTGGTTTGCATCCTTATTGCCAAAACCTGCCCTGAGTACCTGCATGAAATGGGGCTCCCCCCGAAAACAGCCTCTCCTGGGAGAGGCCACCAGGAAAGGCCTCCGGAGCCCCTGCTGTGGGTCATGGCTTTGTTAGGTTGGATCCAAACTCACATTCCATCTCCAGGGCCAAGGCACAAGTGGGGTCACACCTGGGAGGTGGCTGTACCTGCTAAGAGCCACCCAGAGACTCTTCCCTTGGCTTCCCCTCCCCTAAAAACTCAACACTGAGACTTCATAAACACCAATAAAAACCCACATGGGCTGAGGAACTAAACCTGCTCAGCCCTATCTTCCCCCAGGTCACAAGAATATAAAGATCCCTGCAAGTTGCTTACATTCCATAGGATGGAATGGTTAATGCTCTCTGCCCGCTGCTCTAATCAAGGATTGGGTGCCCTGTGGAATGGAGGAGCAGGGTGCTGGCAGGAGCAGAGGTGGGACTGTGTGTCGGGCTCTGACCTGTGTCACAAACCAGATGCTTTCTAGGAGAAATGGGAGTTCAAACTCAGTCCCCAGGAGCTTGGGAAATGACCCAAAAATCACCTCAGGTGCTGGCTCAGGAGCACAGTGGGTCTGAGACGGGGATATGATGGAGCTGGGAGGGCTGGAAAACCCTTGGCCCCCTCGTTGGTGAGTTTTGGGATGGAAATTATTAAATAGAGTACTTCCCCACTGCTCTGGGTGAGAAGAACAGGAGTTTGTTTGCACAGGGGAAGCAGCTGCTGGGGTGACAATGAACCCAACATATATTTTGGTGATCAAGCACAGCAATTTCCATTTCAGCTGCGGAGAAACCCCTTGCAATTAAACTGCAGGTTAAAAATACCACATGCACATGCATGTTACGGTTCTGGCACTGGAACAATAAACCCTGGAATGCCAAAACAACCCACCCCAGCAGCATCTGATTGATCTGGCAGGGATTTATGTGGATTCATCTGGCAAGGGCTGCACTGGCTGTGAACAGTGATCCCTTTTCCCAGCCCATCCTTTCTTTGCAGATGTGGGGAGATTCAGGAGAGACCACCTCATTTTTTAGGGGGGAAAAACCCCTTTGAAAGCAGCTCCCTGGTTCTCAGTGGGACTAAAATCAGGAATCTCAGCAAGGTTTAGCACGTGTACGTGTTTTCCAAGGCTTTAGGAACCAGGCACTAAGCAAGGAAAGGAAAACAATTTGCGTGTGCTTCCTCCCCCTTCCCTTCCCCATCCCTGCAAATGCAGACCACGGGGAGTTATTTATTAGGGAGGGAGGGAGCTGACTTGCCTGGCACAGACCAGCCCAGAGATGTGCTCCTGCCACTGGATGCAGCCTTTGTGCTGCTCCGGGCAGGGAAATGGGATGCGGATACAGCTGAGGAGCTCCAGGAGGACAGGGCTGCCTTTGTTTCCCCCTCAGCCTCTGGCAGTGCTGGAGGAGCTGGACCAGTGCAATTCGCTCTTAGTGCTCCAGTTTCAGCAGTGAGTGTGTGACAGCATGTGCTGAGTGCTGGGAATGCTGATCCCCACAGAAAAGTAGGATTGATTCCTCCCCATGCACCCATTTTCAAGAGAAAGGAGGGGAAAAAAGCCTCTGCCTGCTCTAAATGCACAAAACCCAGGGGAGAGCTGGAGCAAGTGATGGGGAGGCATAAAATGCAAATCCTAAATGGTTTCTCGAGTTGATGGTTCCTGTTTCTCCCAGTCACATCCTTCGACTGTGACTTGTAAACCCAGATTTGCTCTCATTGCCACTCCCTGAGCTGTTTTAGGCCCTGGATATTCTGGCCTTGCCCCACAGCACCGGGATTTACCCTTCAGCTCCTGACCTTGGCTACCAACTGGGCTCACCAAGCCCATCTTAGAGGCTGGATTTTTGTGAAATACCCTAACTCAGCCCAACAAGGCTTTGTGTTCGCTTGTTTTCAAATTAATTCCTAAATGTTAATGCTCCTGAGGGCTCCCACCTGTACTGCAACTTCAAGGAAAACAGAAACCAAAAGCTTTCTGGAAGGCAGTTCTCAAGACAAGTCCTGCAGCCGAAATCCCGGGGGCTCCGCTGGGAAATCTGGAAGTTGAATGCTGTGAACATCCCCCCACCCGGCTGTCGCAACAGCTCCAGCCCTTCCTCATTCTTAAAATAACGGTAGCTTCGAAGAAGTGGTTCCTCTCCCACGGCTGCCCCAGCCCCTGGCAGGTGAAGCAGCACCAGGGCTTGGAACCAGCAGTGGAGATTTGGGATCAGGGGACCTTGAGACCCAGAGATTTGCTGGGACAGGTTTTTCCTCCAGGTGAGGAGGTGTCCAAGCAACCCCCCCTTGCCTGTGTAGCTTTAAATACCACCAAATTCTTGGTGACACGGTGGTTGGGGGGAAAAGGCAAGTGACAGAAGGTGGACTGAGCTGGTGAGGGTGAGAAAATGTTTAGGGGAAAAACTGACTCTAAATTTGTGCCTAAAACGCTTCCAGTCACTGGGATAGAACTGTTCCATCACTGGGGTAGAACAGTAGAACAGTTTCATCACTGGGATAAAACAATTCCATCACCAGGATAAAACAGTTCCAACATCGGGATAAAACGATTCCACCACATGGACTGAATGTGCCCATCACTGGGATAAAACCTCTCAGTGACAGGGATAAAATACCTCCCTCCCCGGGATAAAGCCCTCCATCACCAGCAGGCGTGGTTTGCTGTCAGTCTCTGTGTTAGTTCTCAGCTGGTGACACGATTAAGGATGGAGCAATTAGTGTTCACGTCTCAATTAGCTGGGCAAGCGAGGTGAGCGTTCCCCTGGCTGGTGCAGGGAGCGACTGTGGCTGTGCTGGGTTAAAAAAGAAGTGCAAGAAAAGCCAGTTTTTGCCTTATCTAAAAACAAAGCCCAAACTCTGCTGGCACCCGAGGCGGGAGCTCCGCTCAGGCTGGGCTTTGCTGGAGGGTTTGGCAGTGGCAGCAGGTGCTGAGGCGGGAGGACAGGGCCTAGAGCAGCAACTTGTCAATGAATTTATGATCCTTTTTCTCTTAGTTTTCTGTTTGTTTTTTTGTTTTTTTTTTTTTATCTTTCTCCAGTTCTGTGGGTGTAGCACAGACTCTGGTTCCTTTGCTGGGACAGGCGGGAGGCCGAGCCCGGCGTCGCGGTGCTCGGCACACGGGGGCACAGGCACGAGCGGTGTGTAAACAGTAATGAGAAAGCTTTGAGAATAACAACAAAAATAACAATAAGAGGCCCTTCAACAGGCCAACGAGAGGGAGCACACCCATACAGGAGTGAAAAATTACCCCCTTCCTTGCGAAAATACAATAATCATCCCTAACCAGAAGGAAGAAACAGGTACATTCTTTCTCTCGATGGATCCCCAGAAGGTCTCTAGGATTTCTCCACCCAAAAGTGCATCCCAGTGCCAGTCAGAGTGGTGTGTACTGGTTGTCGATGGCACGGACGTGGCCCCGGCCTGGCGCCTCCACCTCGTAGTCCGACTCGCGGTGCCGGGGCCCGGGGGCCGGGGGGGTCCTGCTGGGGCGCAGGCTCTGCGCCAGCTCGGCCGGCGGAGGCACCAGGTGGAAGATCTGCTCCGAGGGGGGGCCGGGGGGAGCCTCGTCGGCACTGTGGGGGCAGGAGGAGCTGGCGGGGGCGAGGCTGAACTCGGGGCTCCAGCCAGGGACAGGCAGCGGGAGAGGGACCGTGGTGCTGGAGCCGGGAGCTGCAGGTAGAGGCACGAGATGGGCGGTCAGGGTGCTGTTGGGGGGTGGGGGTGCAGGGTGCATCCCATCACCCCCCCTCCCCCCCCGCTGACGTGGGGAGCAGCTTCTCCTTTCTCAAAAGAGGAAGCTGGGAACTCGGGAGTCACCTTTTGGGCCGCTGCCCGGATGCTCCCACTTCCCCCCTCCGTGTGCAACCAAAGGGCCCTGCTCTGGGCAGCCCACCCACCCTGGGCACCCTCCACCCCTGCACACCTTGGGAGTGGGACAGGACCACGACGTAGCTGGAGAGCCGCACGTCGCAGGCCGTGCCGCACTCCAGCGGGATGGGGTAGCGGTGGAAGTGGTGCAGCATCTCCACGATGGAGGAGAAGCGCAGGTGCTGGACACGGCACTGGCCCCGCTCTGTCAGCGCCAGCCGCAGGTGCTGTGGGGAGGAGACAGGCCTGTTACCCTCCCGCCCGCTCCCTCCTGGAGCAGACAGCGGGGACACGGGGGTATTTGGGATGGAGGGACACAAATGGCTGTAGCACAATATGCTGCATCTCCAGCCTGCAGTTCCCTGGAGATTTTTGCCCCCCAGGAGCAGGGGGCCACCAACCCACTACAAGCATCAAGACAGGGAGCAGGAGAGCACCTCCCTGGGGTGGGATGTGGTGGGACAGGGACTGTGCTTCAGCAGAAGGGGGCTGCCCAAGGGGCTCCTGCGGGACTCCCCTCCCCATCCCAGCCCTCTCCCGCCCGTACCTTGGCTCTGCCCTGGAAGTTGAAGGTGAGCACGTACTCGCCGCGGCGCGTCTCGCTCTGCCGCACCAGGAACACGCCGTGACCCTCCAGCCCCCCCAGCTGCACCAGCTGAGCCGCCTTCACGCGGGAGATGGGCCCGTGGAACCAGGGGCAGGAGGAGAGGAACTGCTCCATCTTCGGCCCCGCCGCCTCCCCTGGGCCCCCTGGCGTTGCCACTGCTGGGGCAGGCACAGGGATGAGTGTCCCTGGGAAGTGGAGACCCCTGCCCACAACCCCCATCGCCCTCCCCTCTGGCTCTGTCACCCCCGTCATGCCAAAGGGGAACCAAATCAGCCCAGCCACGGCTGGACACGGTGACCCCCTGGCAAGGAATGTTCTGTCCCCAGGGTGCCCTGGGTGTCCCCGCTGCTCACCTTGGCCGAGGGGGTCAGTGCTGGTGGTGGGGTTGGCGGATGAGGGGTCAGGGTGCCGGCACACCAGGAGCTCGGGGTCACCCGTGTCAGACCTGCTGGAGACAGGAGAAGCTGAATGCTGGTGGGGGGGGTCAGCCTGTGTTGGGGGACATGGAACCACTGTCCCCAGCCCCGGGCTCAGGGACACCCAGCGGGCGCTTACCCCCTGCACACACACTCCCGAATCTCAGCCGTCCATGAGTTGAGCTGCTGCTCATCCCCGGCCTCGAACAGGATGTCGGTGGCGTTGGTGACCTGGGGGACATCGGAGAGGGACAGGGGGGCTTCAGAGAGACACAGATGTGCATCCCCTCTCCCACCCACCCACCCACCCACACTCATGACCCTGGCAGGGACAGACATCCCCTGCCCTGCACACCACATCCCCCTGTGCATCCCCTCCCGGGATGGGAAGAGGAACTGAAATTTGGCACGGGAGCTTTTGGGAGCCACGTGCGCCCCAGGGGGTGGGAAAGGCCTCGGGGGTGGCTGTGGACCCCTCCAGCAGGACCTACCTTGAGGACGAAGGTGTGGAGGTTATCGGGCATCTCGAGGCGGGTGCACCTCCGCACCTCCTGCACGGTGGAACAGGCGACGTGGAGCTTCGGCTTGGAACTCTGTGGAGGGAACATGGAGACTGAGCTGAGCCCCAACACCCCCTGCATCCCAAAACACTGCCCCACACCCCACTGCTCTGCCAGGACTGGGAGCCACCCGAGGCACAGCAGCCAGCAAGGAAATACCCAGCTCTCTGGGGAAATACCCCACCAGCAAAGAAATACCCTGTGGAGCGAGGAAATACCCTGTGGGACAAGGAAATACCCTGCAGAGCACTGCCCAGCCACTGTCAGGGCACCTCAGGGGGGGCCAAGTGACACCCAGACCCATCTTGGCAGCCCCAAGGGCCCTGCAGTGGAGGGAGGGGTGGAGGAAAGGAGGGAGAAGGGTATTCCCAGCACAGCAGTGAGTTCCAGGGGGGATGGGGAACTCGGGGTGCAGGCAGGGAACACCCCGCTCACGGGCACAAGGGTCAGCGGTGGCGTGCCAAGAGCGCTCCGGCGGGTTTGGCACTGACACAGGCACGTGACAGAATGCTGAGCAAACACTTCCAGAGAGGTTAATTATACCCCTCCGGCAGCTTTCGGTTCCTCTGCCGCCCCATGTGCTGGCGAGCGAGAGGCGCTGACCACTGGCAGGCTGTGGCACGTGGCACCCGGCCCGTCACCAGGACTGGGCTGACCTGGGGTGCCAGGGGGGTGGAAAGCTCCTGGGGGACCCCTGCACTGCTGCTGGGGGGTTGGAGCCATGGTGCTCATCCCTGTGGCCAGAGCCATCCCATGCATCCCAGCAAAGCCCAGGCAGTGCCACCACGTGCCAGGCACGCTCATCCTCCTGTGCCAGGCTTGCCGCAGGACAAAATTTTGGCTGGCTGTGATTCACGCAGTGGCTTTAGCATCCCACGGGATGCTGGCTCCAGTGGTCCTCTCCAATCCACAGCCACTCCCCCTATACAGGTGCCAGGCTGTGGTGCTTCACCCCACCACAGCATTTGCCAGCCAAACTGCCCAAATTCTGCCCCAAACTTGTGATGCTCAGGGTAAACCCACACCCACCATGACCCCAAACCACCTGTACGACCCCAAGAACGTCCCCACTGGACACTCTCCACGGTCACCCAACCAAACCGTGTCTAGCTGTGCTTTTTTTCCTTCCATCTCCCCTCCTCCCTCCCTCTCTGCCCTGAGGACTGGGTGTACTTTGGGGCCGGAAATGCAGCGCGAGAGGGATCAGCCCTTATCAGCACCGAGCTGCGCCGAAAAGAAAGTTCTTAGAAGTCGCCCGTGTACGGCGTCACTGCAACTGGGTTGGTGACACCGCGGTGGCTCTGGCACCCCCAGGCCCGCTGGTGACAGTGATTGCAGCTGTGCTGTGCTGTGCTGCGCTGCAATCACTGTCACCAGCGGGGCAGGGGGTGCCGTGAGCCGCCGCGCTGGCGCCGGTGCTTTATCCCCAAGGAATTTGATTTCTCTGCTGTCCTTGGAACATGACCGTGCCCCGTGCAAAGTCCTGCACGGAGGAAAGCGAAAGGATCACCCATCCTGGCCGCCTTCCCGCACACGGGTTGTGACGTCCAGCGTGTCCCTGAGCGGGTTTTATCGCCATCCCAACCGCGGTGTTGGGGTCGGCTTCTTAGGAAAGCGGGAAATTCCAGGAAAAGGGAGTTCGGCGAAGCCCCCCGCGTCTCTCGGCATGGGGAGCGCAGACAGGGAGCGTGAGGGGAGAAGGAAATGATGCAGCAGAGAGATACGGTGCCCGAAAAGCCAGCCTGGCTTCGGAGAAGTGCCAACCACAGGCACGGTACCCCCGCTCCCCGAACCACCGCGCTCGCCACAAGATGCCCCGTTCGATGGGGCCGGTACCAGGAAAGGGATTTCTCAGTAACCAAAACTGCACACTCAACACACCATGTGTTCACCCAGCACCCACGGGCTCCTTCTCGGCGGGAGAGGTGCCCCAGCAGCGCTGTGGGGCTGGGGAACCCCCCATGCTGCCTGGCTTGGGGCGCTCAGGATGCTCAAGATGTTGCCCCAGCTCAGCCTCCAACCGCACCAGCATCAGCTCCCACGTGGAGACTTCACCCCACTGCTCCCTAAAGGATCCTGTGCACATGGGGGAAAGCCCAGCACCAGGTTCAGAACTCCCAGAATCACCTGGGGACATGACACCCCTTGAAGGGTGCACTCCCAAAGGCACCAGAACTGAGCTGCCACTGTGCCATCTCTGTGGCATTCCCAGTCCTGACACCTGGCACGCAAACTGGGCACCCTGGGGTGTGTCACAGGTCATCTCCAGCTCACAGAGCTGAAGGCAACAGGATCCAGCCTGAACTCCCCAAATTCCCTCTCCCTGTGGGACTTGACAGTGGCTGAGCACTGATGGGGACATCTGGTCACTGATGCATGTGACAGTTCCATAGGATGGGGACAGAGGAGCCACAGCAGCTCTCAGCACCTACTGAAATACACCAGAATTTGCATTTTTGTTCTTTGCAGGGAATTTTTCTACAGATCAAAAATACAAAGCTTCAGCCAGGCCAGAGCTGTTCCCAGCACCAGGTGACATGGGGCAGACTGGAAGGTGGAGGAAAACGTCCCTGAGACAGAATTCCCTCCTGAGCATCCCATTGGAGCCAAACCCACCCCCACTCCATCTCCCAACATCTCTGCCCCCAGCCATCCCCATGTGGTGCCACGGGGAGCACGAGCACAGCAGGGGAATAACCACAGCACAGGCAGTGCCACCACAGCACCCACGGCCACCACACACCTGGGGAGGGCAGGACAGTCAGGAGAAAGTGGGGATTTCCAGCTCCTGCCAAAGCTAGGAAGGAGTCCGACGCCAGCCTGGCTCTGAGGCCGTGCCAGGAGCGCGGATGGAGGTCAGGCCAAGGTCAGAGCCGCGCGCGGGCGGTGCCGGCGCGGAGCTGCTGCGTTTCCTCCTGGCAAACCCCAGTCCCAGCCCTCACCACAGCACCGGCACCAGCAGCTTTCTGCACTCCCTGTGTCTCTGTGGTGCCAGAGGCCACGGTACCAGCAAGCTGCCTGTGCCACCAGCTCCTTTCCTGGTGATGTCCCCCCAGCAGCCCCCACAGCACCTTCTGCTTGCCTCTGGTGGGGAACCACTGCCTGGAGGGTGGGCTGGCACGGTGGGTCACTCCACACCTCACCAGCAAGGGTTTTTGGATTTATGGGGCTTTTTGGCAGCAAAGCTCCTCCCACCTCGTCCACACGTGCCAGGAAAAAATCTCATCACGACACTGTGAGGAGCACAACCTGTCTGGATGCCCAGGGGACACTGTGGTTGCTGGGGGGGCTTTCTTTGCTCAGGTGAGGAGGGAGGCAGCCTGTTTTCCAAGAATGAGACCAAAATCCCACTGCCAAGCTGCCCACACCCAGAGAGCCACCGGTACCTCTGTGTTTGACCAGCCGGTGGCATGATGGTGATGGCAGTGACACCACAATGATGGCAGTGGTGTGGTGACAATGGCAGTGGCACAGTGACCGTGGCAGTGGAACGGTGATGCTGGTAGTGCCACAGTGAAGGCAGTAGTGTCACGGTGATGATGACAGCAGCACAGTGACGATGGCAGTCTCACAGTGATGATGACAGTGGCATGGTGATGATGACGGTGGCTGGTTTGTACAGAGCAAATCCTTGGAATGCAGCAGGCGCTGCCGAGGGCCCTCCACGCTCCGGGATTTCCCCAGGCTGGCTTCCCCACTCACTTCCACTCTGAGTCACGCTCGGGAGGTGGGGAAGTGCCCGAGCCCTTGTGCAAGGTCCTTGACGGATACAGGCGAGATTTGTCACTTCTTGTAAACCTCAGAGCCCACCAGGGCCCCCTCACGCAAGGGACAAACCTCAGCTGGAGCTGCAGCACCCAGGTCCCTCAGTCTGGCTGTGGGGGACAGACAGACGGACAGACACCAAGATCCACAGCAACCAGGTTGTGATGGCACAAAACCACATCCTGTGCCTACAGCCCTGGGGAGTTTTGTGAAGTTTCCCAGGAGCTCAGAGGGACACAGCCCTGTTCCAGGGAATGCCAGGTGAGCAGGAAGGGAAACAAATCCCGTTGTGCCAGCAGGGAGAGCCAGGTGGGTCTAGTGGGGCTGTGAGGGCTCCAAGGGTCATGCTGGAGGGTGCAGGGTGACTGCTGCAGCAGCCATTGTCCTCAGGGGTTTGCACCACACACAATCTCAGAATTCATCCTTGGGGATTTTGCGTGGCAGATAATCCCAGTGTTTGCTCTTGGGAGTTTCACCATAGTTAAACCCAACACATCCTTGAGGACTTTGCACCATAGATAACCCCAGCACGTGTCCTTGGGTGTTTGCACCACAGTTAATCCCGGTGTGCATCCTCAGGGATCTGTACCATGGCTAATCCTGGTGTTCCTCCTCAGGGATCTGCACCACAACTAATCCTGTTATTCATCCTCAGGAATTTGCACCACAGCTTATCCCAGTGTTTATCCTCAGGGATCTGCACCAAAGCTAATCCCAGCGGTCCATCCTCAGGGATCTGCGGCATGGCTAATCCCTCTGTCCTCCAGAGGGTAATCCCAGTGCTCCAGGGGGTTGATAGCACTGTTAATCCCAATGCTCCTCATCAGACATTTGCACACCATGGGAGATCCCAAGAGGACTGGTCCTGTACCAATGCAGGGATCCCACTGATTCAGGCCTCCAGCACCCACTGCAGGGACCCCCAGCTCAGCTCCCCACGATCCCAGGATGACACTCTCCTGCCCCTGCAGGCAGAGGCTGTTCACTCTGAAACCTACTGCCAGCAGTGGCACCATCATGGGCTCTCTGTTCTGGGTTTGGGGAGCTGGAGGTAGGAATTTTCCCACCTCTGTTAAACAGGAACAAAAGAGGTGTTCCCTGCTGATCAGGTGATCCTGCTCTGCGAGCCCAAGTCCCCCAGGCCCTGACCATTATCACCCCAAAACCCCTCTCTGCCCACCCCAAGCCCCCATCGGCATCCTCAACGCAACAGCAGAGGCACAAAGGAGTTGCCAAGACACCCCGTCTCCGAGCATCCCTGCAAGGCTGTGGCAGGGGACGGAGCCATCCCCGAGGGGACCGTGCTGAGGGTGACAAGGGGCCCTGTTGTGCCGCCCGCAGCGCTGGCTCGGGGGTGGCCGGGACACAAAGCTCCCTCTGTTCCACCCCGGGCGGCTGCCGAGCGCCGGCGAACGGCCACGGGAGAAAACACAGCCCGCACCCCCAGCACCGCTCTGAGAGCCCCTGGATCTCACCAAATTAAACCCCAGGGAGCTGCAAAACAACACCCCAAGAACCGCCACGTGAATCCCCTGGGGAGGGATTTGGGGTTCCAGGCAGAACCCCCTCACTTCCCCAGGGCTGACTGCTCCTCTTGATGCGTTGAGGAACCTCCACGCTCTGCACGAGCGAGCCGACATTCCCAAACTCCCCAAATCACTGCAAAGCCCCCCAAAACCCTGCAAAGCCTCCCAAAACCAGCGAGCCTGGCAGTTCATGTCACAACAGGGCTGAGGAAGGCGGGGGTTATAAACAGGATCTGTAAACAGGCGGCGATCGTCAGCCCTTTGGTGTTGTTTTTTTTTTATTATTTATTTTAAGCCAAACTCGGTTCCAGCGTGGGCTGCTTTAATAATTTCCTGGAATAAATAATGAGCATGGAAAGTAAACAAGGTGTCTGCGTGCAAGCAGGAGCTGGCTGCAGCCAGGACTGAGTCACCCCAAATCCCAGCCCCAGAGGGATGTGGGGGGTGGTCCTGCATGGACCCCACAGGCTCCACACAAAAATGTCCTGGGATTTTTGTATCATCCTGAGGTTTTGCATCACACAGTGGTTCTGCATCACCCAGGAGGATGGAAAAGGTTCAAAAGCCCAAATAGGAGTATCGATCGATTCCCCCTGGATGGGTATTTTGGTTCCTGCCCCTTGCCTGGTGAGTTGGCCCAAAATGATTGTTTTTAACATAATCCAAAAATAACACTGAACATCACAACGCTCATCACGGGCATCACTTTGAGTCAGGACCAGCTGCCTGGTGGGAAGGAGCAGGGTCCATCCCAGCCAAACCCCCACCACTGGGATGAAATCCTTGAATCCTTCCAGACCCTGCACTGCCTGCACAGGCTCTCATAAATATTTACCTTTGAAAGAAGCAGCTCTCAGCCTCGAAACAACCACATCCTGGGCCGTGAAAAGAGAGTAAAAAAAAAAAAAAAAAAGAAGAAAAAGGCAAGAAGAAAAGAGACAACCACCCAAAACCCCCCACTGGGCATCTCACATGGGCTGCGGGGACCCAGCACCCAGCAGCACCCACAGCCCAGCTGTGGGAGGCTCAGGGGGGGAACTAACACATCCCTTTAGTGCTTTTCCTGCCCCTTTTCCTGTGATTTGCTCAATATCTCCATTTTTTGATCACTTCTCACGTGGTGCTTCCACCCTGAGCAGCATCCCTGTGATGGAGGCTGCGGGGGGGGGGGCACAGCAGTGGGACAACCCTCCCGAAAGGGGTGGATTTTAAAGGACGGGGTTAATGAGGATATAAAATCTCTGTAAACCCCCCAACCCCAGCACCTGGGGAAGCGCAGGTTGGGGTCCATCCAGCACCCTCACACCCAGTCAGGCCCCGTCGAGCTCCATCCCAGCAACACAGTTTCCAAAATAAGAAACTCCGCTCTTCAGCAATTAACGCCGGCGCTGTGGTTACGCTGCTAAAAGTGTTTTTTCCGTGCATGACCAAGGATGGAAAAAGTTGTGGTTAATAAATGACAAATAACCTTTGTCTCGTCGCCCTCCACCCCTCCCGCCACCCCCCCTCCCAGCGCGCCCTCACCCCGCAATACCCAAAAACAGAGAGGGGGGGAAAAAATAGAGCAAAAGTCACCACCAAAATCTCACAAAGGCCCAGCCCTGGGCGCCTTCGAAGAACAGCGAGCGGAAAGCGGAGCACGAGGGACGCACCACCCGCCCCGCTCACAGTGAAAGTCTGTGAGGGTTTCGGTGCAACTCCGACCGCCTTCAGGGGAGGTTTGGCCTCTCCCAAAGGAATTTCAGGGCACCCAAACCCCTTCTGGTTTGTACAGGGTGGCAAATTTCCCTGAGGATGCCAGGAGAGGGATGTGGAACTTCAGAGAGCCCATGGCAGGGATGTGGTGCTTGAGGTTTCTGGGAGAGGGATGTGGTCCCTGAAGATGCTGGGAGAGGGATCACAGAATCACAGAGTCCTAGAAAAGCTTGGGTTGGAAGGGACCTTTAAAGGCCATCCAGTCCAATCCCTCTGCAATGAGCAGGGACAGCAACCAGATCAGGATGCAGCTTGTGGAGATGCCAGGAGAGGGATGTAGTCCCTGGAAATGCCAGGAGAGGGATTTTCAGAGAGGGATCGTAGAATCACAGAACAGTTTGGATTGGAAAGGATCTTTAAAGGTCTAATGGGACATCTTCAACCGGCTCAGGATGCAGCCCTTGGAGATGCCAGGAGGTGAATGCCATGAGAGAGATGCAGCATGGCAGAAGAAGGAAGCCAGGAGAGGAATGCAATCCCTGGGGATGCAGGGAGAAGAATGCCAGGAGGTGGATGCAGTCTCTGAGGATGCAGGGAGAAGGATGCCAGGAGAGGGATGTGGCCTCTGGAGGTGCCAGGAGAAGGATGCCAGGAGAGGGATGAGGCTTCTGGAGATTCCAACTGACACAAACATGCTCTTCCCTGGAGCGGGGATGCAACGATGGGACGCTGAGATGCTTCCCATCACTGACAGAACCCTTCTCACGGTGTCCCAGGGAGGAAAGCTCCCCTTTCACCACTGCCTCTCCAAAAATCCTCATCTCAGTCACTTAAAGCCATGTTTGAGCAGCTCCAATTACTCTTGGAGATACAAAGCAGCTCCAAGAGGAGCTGGGATGGGGATGGAGATCGCAACACTGGCACGTCCCCCATTCTGTGCTGGAACAGCTGCCACCCAGAGCGGCAGGCACAGAAAATCGGGTGCAGGACCTGCTGGCTCAGGAGGTGGCAGTTCTGAGAAATCAGATTCAGGTGAAAGGGGAAAAAAAGAAAGAGAAAAGAAAAAAAAAAAAAGAGAAAAAAATTAAGAGAAAAAAAAAAGGAAGTCAGAGCAGTCTCACACTGAGCAGAGATAAAAATACTGCTCCTCCCGCAGCCACGGCAAAGACGGACGAGCCGAGACACCGTGGGCTTTCACCGGAAAGAGTCTTCCCAGCTCATCCCAGCGTGCCATCAATTTATGGGATGCACTGGATCTCATTAAAACACTATAAAGAAACCAGCACAAATGCAAATCCCATTTCCCTTCCCCTTCCTGTAAAAACATCTGGTCAACAGAAACGGCTTGGGACATTTCCGTTGCGAATCACGGTTTTCATGGAGCTTGGGATTTGGCCACGCACAAGGTATTTGGGGCTGGGGCTCAGCTGAGGAGCAGGGCAGTCCCAAAACACACAAACTTGGGTTTTTCCAGCTTTGGCTAGAATTTATGAGGGTGAAGAGACCTCAGGGCTGCCCAGTTCTACAATTTATACAGGGATAAATGGCATGGGAAGGGAGAAAGCTCGTAGTGCCTCCAAGGAAAGGAGGGAGGACTGGTGAGCATCACCCTCCTAGCAGACATCAATCAGAGAATCTGCCAGTGCTGCACACCCAGGACCATTCCCAGGAGTCTCCTTGCTGGAAACCATACACATGTACATATACACTCACATATACAAGCACTACAGATATTCCAATGTCCCTCTGCTCCAGGTGCTCTTCCTGAGCATCATCACCTCACCCTGGCCCTCTTGCACCCCAGAACCCTCTGGAATATCCCCAGGGTGGGGATCTGGGTGCCACCCACCCTGTGCCCACTGCAAGTGACCCACTCCCAGGAGAGCTCCAGATCCAATCCTCTCCAAATTTCTCCTTCCTGACATCATTTTTCCAGTGCTCCAGGGAGGAAGGAGCAATGTCAAAACCAACCCAGCCGTGGCCGTGAGCACAGAAAAGCGAGCTGCTCCCTCTCCCAAAATCCTCATGTCCTCTGGCACATGCCTGGGGAAGGGAATGACCCCTTCACCCAGCACAGCCACCCAAGCAGCAAATGGGATCAGGGCTCTTCAAAGCCCCCGCTCCCTTTGATGCTGGGCACGTTACGGGATTAGGCTCAGAGGCCCCATTGGAGCATCAGGAGAAAGGGGGAAAAATAAGATAAAAGCTGCCAAAAGCAGCATGACCCCCCCCCCTCCTCCCTTTCCCCACACACCTGCCTTTTCCAAGGTCATTTCAAGGGGCTGGATATTTGGGGGCTTGGCTTGATGCTGTAAAGCCCTGAGGCTGAGCTGAATTTCCAGTTACATCCTGTTATTTACAGAGGAGGAAGGGAGAAGGAAGAAGAGGAAGGGGGAAGAAAGAGGAGAATGGGGGAAGGGCGCTGCCAGGGAGACCATGAGGGTGACCAACCTCTGAGTCCTGAGGTCAGTCAGCAGTGAAAATGCCCCAAGAACTGGTTTTACAGTTGCTAATTTAAACCCATAGGTTTTCCTCAAAAAATCATCCTCAAATCAGGAACAAATCCATGAGATAGGCAAAAGGCAGCAGCAAAGCCCTGGGAGCATCCCAGGGCAGGAGGATGGAGAGGAGGGGGCTGTTGATTGTTATTTTATTATTTTTAAGGAAAATAATCCCCCAACGAGCTGTTCTGTTCCCACTGCTCCGTGGTTTGCCCCTGTGCTGAGTTTTGGGAGTGGGAGCCACCAGCACCGCGGGTGATTTTCCACCACCCCCGGAATCCAACCGCAGTTACTGGGAAAGGGTCTGGATTGATGGTGCTGTAAAGGAGACAGGAGCTGGCCCTGGCCCAGTGAATTGGAAAGGAAGGAGCCGCCCTGAGAATATTTGCACAGGAAGCAATTTAATCCAGAGACTTGCAAAATCCAGCGAGGAACATCCCCCACTTCCGCAGCCCTGGCTGAGAAACCACCACTTGGGGCTCTGGGGCTCCGACCTCGCGGTGATGGGGAGCACCAGAAAATCCCCATCCCATGGGAACTGCAAGGAATAACGGTGCAGAGCTTGGTAAATGTCTGGTTTTAAATGTGTCCCATCCCCGGGTCAAAGCTGGTCAGGGGATGTGGGGAGAGGAAGAATGTGCTGGGCTTGCTTGCCAAGGGGGAGGGAAACAAATATAGAAGAAAGGGAAGAGAAAGAAAAAGCAGGGGAAAGGGAAAAAAAGAAAAGGGGGGAAGAAAAAATGAAAAGGGGAAAAAGGAAAAAAGAAGGGGGAGAATTAAAAAGAAAAGAAGGAAAGAAAAAAGAAAAGGGGGAAAGAGGGGGAAAAGAAAAAAGAAAAATGGGGAAACAGAAAAAAAGAGGGGAAGGAAAATAGAAAGGTGGAAAAGAAAGAAAAAAGGGAAGGAAGAAGGAAAAAGATGGGTAAAAGAGGATGAAGAAGGGGAAAAAGGGAGGAGGAAGGGAAAAAAGGAAGTGCTGCCCAGCTGCTGGGAGTACCCTCTAAGTGCCCCAAAACAACGTTGACCTCCCTGTGCCCCAGGATTGGGACACGCTCCCACAGGGAAAACAACTGCAACCCCTGACACGACGGAGCAAAACCAGCTTTTACTTTCAGATGTTACAATTTTGATGTTGTTTCTTCTTTCAAATATTTAATATTGGAGCCGTTTGACGGAAATAGCAGGAATTCAGCCAGCTGCTCCCTGACCCTGCTGCCCTGAAGGCAGGGACAAGGCTCCAGCTCTACCAGAGGTTTCCTCCTTCTAAAGCACAAGTTTGTCATCAAAGTTAAACAAGCAACCAAAAAAAAAAAAAAAAAAAAAAAAAAAAAAAAAAAAAAAAAAAAAAAAAAAAAAAAAAAAAAAAAAAAAAAAAAAAAAAAAAAAAAAAAAAAAAAAAAAAAAAAAAAAAAAAAAAAAAAAAAAAAAAAAAAAAAGGGAAAAAGAAAAAAGAAAATTCATCCCATCATGCCTGCGTAAGACCTGCCATGTGGAGGAACCGTCTTTTTAAAGATTAAACACCCCAGCTCCCCCCACATCGCTCCCCACTCCCTCACATCCTGCATCATCTCCGCTCCAGCCAAGTCCAAGCACCACGGGAGCTCCCTGGGGTAGCTGAGAGCTGAACTTCCAGTCAAAAATCTACTTACAAAAAGTAAAATTAAACTCTCTTACAAGTCCCAGTGGGAGCAGAGAAAGACATGGAGCCTAATTCCTATTTTCTCTTTCCTCTCCCAGCTTGCCCAGGCGAGCAGATGCTCAGGCTGCTGAAGCCACAGCACAGCAGGGACACAGTTAACTTGGGGTTCACCGCACCAGGTGACCCCTCACCTTGCAGGGACGGGTCCACGTGGCTGGGGATGAGTGGGATGGAAGCCACCAGCCTCCAAGCTCAGCTCGGAAAACTCTGCTTGTAGCTGGAAAATGCAGGTTTGGGGTCCCAGCAGGGAAAAATGCAACGACATATTGACTGACTGCATTAATTAGTGCACAGTCACCCTTTGGCACAGGGTCACCCCCAGAAACACCACCACAGAGGGGTCTGCTCTCCTTCTTCTCCCTTAATTTGACAGGGTGCAGCATCCTGTGGCTGCAGTGCAGGGAGAGCAGTGGCAGAGCAAGCCCATCCCCATCACAGACACCACTCACGGTGAGAAACCCTCATGCTCAGGGACACACCATGGTCCCTGCTCCTTCCCATGGGACACACTGGCACCCTGGCATCGTCCCCAGCCGAGGGACCCACAGCATCACACCACTGGCACGGGCAAGAGCCGGCAGGTCCTTACCTTGGGCGGGTCGAAGAGCTCCAGCACAAAGCCCTCGGCGTCGGGCAGCCCCGCTCGCCGCAGCGCCAGGCGGCAGCGCTGCCAGCGCGTCCCACTGTCCAGGGAGCTCTCGTCCAGCAGCCCGTACTTGAGGAGTCCCTCCTTGCGCACCTCGGGGGGCTGCTCCCGCGACAGCCCCCACGGCAGGATGCGCTTACCCAGTCCCGGCTTGAGAGCCGCCTCGGCCGCCTCCCCGTCGCCATCCCCGGCCAGGGCGTCCGAGGAGCGGCGTCGGAAGAGGCTGCGCCAGCTCCTGCGCAGCTGGCTGAGCGAGAAGGGTCTCCGCGCCGGCCCCGCCAGCTCCTCCGAGCTCCACGACTTGCGCAGTCCGGACGGGGCAGCCTCAGGGGTTCGGACGGGTTGCTCGGGGCGGGCGCCGGGCTCCGCCTCGGCTTTGGTGGCCACGGTGCCCAAGGAAGCGTCGGTGTGCCGCCGGTGCGTGTCCCGGTAATCCCGCGCTGGGCCGCCGGGTAGGATGCGGAGCTGGTTCATGGCGATGCCCTCCTTCACCTCGTGGCAGAAGTACTGCTGGAAGAGGTCGGTGAACTGCACCGAGAAGTTCTCGGCGGCCAGGAGGTCATGGTGCGGGTGCTCGGTGGCGAAGCGCAGGTAGTGCCGCGCCAGCTCCTTGGCGGTGCTGATGGCGTGCAGCTCGCAGAACTCATGCCAGCCCCGGGGATGCGCTGGCGTGCCGGCCGGCAGCGCCTGCCCATTCATTGCCGTGGCTCCAGCGATGTGGCCGCGCTGCAAGACAGAGCACAGGGGTGGTCAGGGCAGCCCCAGTGTCCCCATGTCTCCTCCAACCCCGCCAGCCCCTGGTTGGTGCGACCATATCCCAATCTGGATGCGTGTCCGTAGCCTGGGACATGCTGTGGGTCCAGTCAAAGCTGCTTCACTCACCTGGGTCACACTGCCCAGGGCCAGCCAGCTCTATAGTGAGCAGCATGGCCATGTGAGCAACCACTATGGCTCGGACCCCGTGACCAGCAGGGGCCATGCAGAACTCCGAGCCCCCATCCCCAAGTGGCAGAGCCGTGCCTCAGTTTCCCCACCTGCGAGGTGGGGTACAGGCAGGTCCCAGTGCGGGGCGTCTGCGTGGCTTCCTGCCAGCACAGCTGCCGGCAGCTGCCCGCCCGCGGGGACGCCTGGCCCGGCCACATCCGCTCTGCTCCTGCCAAGGCTCCGCCGCGCCGATGGGTTTCCCTCCAGGGACCTATTTCAACGGAGCTGATAAAACTGGAGTGGGGGCGGGAGGGGAGGAAACAGCATGAAAAGCTGCAGAAATCCAGCGATGGAGCTGCCTCGCTGCCGGATCCTCCCGGTCCCAGCGGCCTGGGGAGACACGGCCACACCGCCGGCACTGCCCGGGGTGAGCGGGTGTTCCCAGGGGGATGCTCTGTTGCCTGTGGGATCAAGGAGCTGCCAGGCTCTGGCAAACTACACCATATCTCTGCCCCCAGCAGATTTCGATGTGAGGCCAATCTGACGGCACCATGGCTGGCGTGCAGCCGCCCTGGCATGCCCGACTGAGCCCGGCAGTGGTATTCCCCATGGCCGGCCCCGCCGCTTACCACCCAACCTCGTGCTCACCCGTGGCACTTATCGGGGCTGTGCACTCCACTCAGGCAGGAAACATCGGCCAACCCACCCGGATTCTGCTGCGCCAGCACCGGCACCGCCGCCTCCCTGAAACTCCAGCAACAGCACCCTGGCTGCTGGGAGGGGAGGAAAAGTGATTACATTTGTCAGAGGGAGTAAAAATGGGGAAAAAAAACCACCTGAGGGACCAGGAGGAAGCGAGCGGGCGCTGAGGAACGTGCCGGCACAGGGGATGGTGTCTGCAGCCGGGGCAGCGATAACACCGGGAAGCGGGGCTCTATCTCTGCCCACCCGCCACCCTCCCAAGCACGTCCTGCGAAGTTTCTCGGCGAGGGGAGATGTTATCAGTCCCCCACCAGCCTCGCCAGGGCCTGGCTTCTCAGAAGAGCCACCCGAGGCTCGGGGCCGGCCAGCGTTCCCGCAGTGCCGGGCATGCGCCCGCCGCAGCCCAGCCAAATCCCCCGGCAGGGCCCCGTCTATCAGCACCGCCAGCCTGCCGATGACTCAGCATCCTCTGCCGTGCTCCCGCTTCCTCCCGGCACCCAGGAATCGCCGCCACAGCCACCCACGCCGCCGGCACGCTCGGCGGGACGCTCCTGCAAAACGCAGAGGGAAGCGAGGCGCCCATGCGGGTGGCTCATCAGGCAGGTGGGAGATTCCCAGGACAAAGAATTTGTCTTCCAAGTTTTCAGGATCGCTTCGCACCGGCTTTGGGAGAGGTTTGCGGCGTGGGAAAAGCCGGGCTTCGCCTGTGCCACGCGGTGGGAAGCAGTCGAAGGCCGTCTCTGGTGGCAACGTGCTTTTCCAACTCGACGATGGGAAATACTCCCCAGCGCTTCCTCCTCCCAGCACTGGCACAATGCCCACCTCAGTGCTCCTGCCCGGCGCACTTCCCATGTGGAAACAGCTATCCCGGATGAATCCATGCTAGAGTTACCACAGTAGCATCCCGCTCCTCTGCTTGGTTTTGGTAGGACATGTCACAGGGATATGAGTGCCTGCTGATGGATGGGTTTCTCCCTGCTCCAGCCTGTCATGCTCCGCAGTGCCGGAATCCAGCAGCCAGTGGCTTTAAAGCAGATTTTCCATCCACATCCCTCATTCCCTGTATGATGCTACGAGGGGCTTCCATCCACCCCATGGGTCAGCACTGAGACGAAGGACTTGTCACAACAATTAATTGCTTTAATTTGCTCTGAATGGAGAATCCAGCCCACTGTCAGACATACCACAGGCTGGTTGGCATGGGGGGCTACCATCACCCCTAGATGCTGTTGGTGGGTGCTGGAGTTGTTCTGGGGTGTTGGGGTTGTTTTGGGGTGCTGGGCCAGGAGCTCGAGGAAGAGAGGGACGGGACAGACCAGCTGCAGGTGGCTTTGATGCGGGTGGGGCGGCAGGCTGGGGCTTGCGCAGGATCCAACCCAGCCACCCCCAGGAGCTTTCCTTAAACTCTTGCCCAACCTGAGCGTTGCTGCTGCGGCGGCGGGGCCAGGATGGCAATCCACGGCTGGATCCGGCAATGGGTTATTTGTCCCAGTAAATGCATTTGTTGTTTACTTGCAGCCAGAGGAGCCGGCAGCACCGAGCGGTGCCAGGGCAGCGCCGGGAGCCAGTGCCGCAACCCTGCCACCCGCTCCCAGAGGATGAGAATTCAGAGCCAGCTGGCCGGCCTTGCCACGGAGGGGCTGCAGCCATGCGGGAAGGACACCCTCCAGCACCCAGAGCTGCAGATCCGGCCTCGAAGGGACATGTGACGGAGCAGAGAGCGTGTGGCCGTGCCCTGCTCCGAGCGCCGATCCCGCACGTGTGTGCGGGTGGCCCCGGAGCGTGTGCAGCGCGGCCGGCGCCGCGATCCGAAAATGAAACCGGCCCCACTCGCCGCCGCTCTCCATGCCAGGAAAATGCACACCAGCAACGAGAATAGGAAATCAGATTGATGTGCCGGTTCTCCCAGAAATAACTGTTCCCAGCCGGAGGAGAAGCGGTCGGAGGCATTTTCAGCTCCCTTTAGAAGCACGAGGCTATTCAAAGCTCACCCCAAGGACTATTTTGAGGAGAGGGTGAAGCGAGGGGCTGGGAGACGCCCTGGCCGGCCCCGCAGCTCCCCACTTCCCAAGTGGCGGAGAGACAAAGTTCCCACAATCCCAAGAGCAGGGACATTGTTCCTTCCCAGGATGTCCTCCATGAAAAGAGCTATTCTGAGCCGGTTGCAGCCTTTCTTGGCACGGCTCCACAGCCCACTCCGAGGCAGCTATAAAAGGCTGGGTTACAATGAACGGCGCTTTTCAATGGAAGAGCATCCGGCACAAGGGGTTCAGGGGGATGCAGCTCCCTGGGGGGGCTCAGGGGGATGCAGGTCCCTGGGGGGGCTCAGGGGGATGCAGGTCCCTGGGGGGGCTCAGGTCCCTAGGGGATCCAGCCAGCCAAAGGTGGGTTTGCATGGCCTGGATGGTGCAGAGTATTCCCCTGGGATGGGGACGGTGCAGCCCCTCTGTGCATCCCAATCTTCCAAGATCAGGGTGGAGGATGCTGGAGGAACATTTGGATGCACCCCTGGGTTGAGGGGGGCAAGCAGAACACTACAGCCATTTGGGGGTGGACAAGGAGATGCTGCCACTCAGCAAGGCAGGAGGGGCTGGTGCAGGGGGAGAAGTGGGAAAGGATTTGGCTGCAGCCTCTGGATATGGGATACACCCACACATTTACAGCATCACTATATAACTGCCAAGGCCATTTGTGCATCAAGCCAATACAATCCACAGCAGAAACTGCCTGGCACTGTCTTGCTCTTCCCTCTGGGGCAGTCCCCCATGGTGGTGGGGATTCTCTGGGGCCTCATAGAAGGTGATGGCACAGCACCATCACTCCCTGTGACCCGCTGGCTGTTTTCACACAAGCTGGAGGATCCCAGGGAGTCTTGGGACCTTCCCTCTCTCTCCTTTGGCTGAACCAAACCAGCAAGTTCAAAAGCAACAGAGCAGCAGATTGGTGAAATCCCCCAATCCAAAGGTCCATATGCTGTTTTCTTAGGAAATCAGTTTAAAAGCCAGTTTGGGACGTTGGGGATTTTGCTCTCCTTTTTCTCCTTTCTCACAGGACATTCACACCCCTCTCATCTGACCTTCTGGCACCACACAACTTTCTACATTAAAGGCCAAAAGCGGGCTTAATCTGCAGCTCTGCGTGGGCTGAGCAGCACCACAGACCTCTGGGGATGAGTGATGTTATGGCACTTTAAAATCGAAGGGAAATCACCCCTTTGGCTTCTCCTGATCACTCCAGCAGGACAGAGGGGATGGAGACAGCCCATCCCAAACCCATCTCAAGTCAAATACAAGCTCCAAACTGGCTTGGCCCACGAGAGTTCACCAGGACAAGCCGCTGTGGCCAGCCCAGCTCCCCAGAAACCTTCTGTGCCTGCTTCTGCTGAGCGCCCATCCCCGCGGCGTCTGGCACCTCGCAGCCAGGTTTACACCGTCACACTCTCCTACACCCACCGCCTGCGGGGGAAAGCCCGGCAGCAGCGGGGTGGCCTCTTTCGACAGGGCTTGTTTTGTTGCATGGAATGAGTCGCTGCGGTGTGGGCGTGGGAGAAACTGGGTGCAGGGAGCGCTCCCAAGGGAGCAGCCGGCTGGGGGTCGCTGAGGACAGCAGGGAGCAGCTCACCCCCCGGCCAACCCGGCTCTCCTGGCTCGGCACAGCAGTGCCCAAGGGCTGGATTGGGCCCTCTCTCCTTGCCAAGCCGCAGCAGCGCTGCCAGCACCACAAACCCTGCCAGCGCCGAGCTCTTGCACTTTCACTTTGTGTCACCCACTGGGATTTGTCCTGACACCTTCACAGTGTCTGTCCCACGGGTGTGTGGGTGGGGGAGGATTTGCTCTGGGTGAGGATGGAAGATCCCTCAAAAGCCACTAGCACTTGCACCTCAGTCTTTCCAGCCTCATACAGGGGGCTGGTAGACCCTCTTCCTCTCTGGTGAAACCAAACCAGAGCTTTCCACAGACAGTACATTCATAAAGGCAACAGAGACTATAAAAGCAGTATTGGGGTGAGGGAACAGCACAGGGATGAGGCTCTCCTGCCCCAAAACCAAGTTAAAAAGAAATCCAAAACATTGTTCCAGTCCCAAACAAGTCAAAGCGAAACGTTCCACTAATTCCATGGGCCTTTAAACTCCAATTCCATATCCTGCCAGCAAATCCCAATGCAGAGGGGACATGCAGGAGCTGCCAGTGCCAGGTCCCTGTGCTGGCCACCTCTTCCTCTGGCTGCAGCCCCAAAGAGTCCCTGGGCCACCAGCCCACAACTCCAGCACATCTTGAATCAATTTACAACAACAATATTGAAATCGCAGCTCGACAAGTTATCCCGGTTTCCTTGACAGTAAATCCCAGTCCGGGCAGCAATGACCGTGTGATTGCCATGTTGGAGCCAGCGGGTCCGAGCTCTCCGCGGGTGACCCTGATGGGGCTTGGCACCGGGCAGGGCTGTGCACGCCCGCAGGGCACGGAGAGGCCGCAGGGATGCTGACCCCTGGGGCATCGGCCTCGTGCTCCGAGCGCCCGAGCCTGCCAAGCCAAGCGAGCCAATAAAGTCTGCAGGGAGCAGAAACTCAGAGGAGCCGCTTGGCAGGCTCCGGGTGGCACCTCCGCTTGGCACTAGCAGTGGGCACAGGGGCAGAGGAGAAGGGGGCAGCTAGGCAGGCAAGGCATGGCCCCCTCGGGCAGGGCAGCGCCCCACAGCAGCGGCTGGGGCAGGTGGGCATCACCCCACGGGGGTTCTGCACCCTCTGAGAGAAGTCACCCTCATGGCAGGGGCTGTGGGGGTCCATGGGGAGGCGGAGGAGAGGGGCAGCGCTGGTTCATTGCATGCTACACCCCTGGATCAGAGGTCCCCAGGACAGGGATGCTGGGAAATGGGGGACCTTGAGGGATCCCAGAAGCTGGGGTGCTCTGTGGTAACGTGGTGCTAGAAAGATGGGGGTCCTCAGGACTGGGGCACCCACAGAGGAACAGAACTCCCGGAACAGGGAGTGCCCACGGGAAAAACGGGTGCTGGGAGGCCAGGGGTCCCCGAGGGTGAGAGCAGCCCCTGGAAAGAGGGAGCCCGAGGAAAGGGCAGGAATAAGAGTGGTTTCCCGCAGAAACGGGATGCCGGTGAGAGGGACGGGGGGAAGGTATCAGAGGGTCGGGAGTTGACAGAGAAGGGGAATCACGACCCCGGAACAGGGGCACCGGAGCTCCGCGGAGGGAGAGGATCCAACCTGGGGCCACCGGGATGGCTCCGGAGGCTGTGCAGGAGGAGCGGCCGCCGCGCTGCCTCCCCCCTCTGCTACTTTCGCTTTTCAGCGGCCGCTTCCCGTCCCGGTCCAGCCCAGCCCAGCCCGTCCCGGTCCGTCTGGTCCAGCCCAGCCCAGCCCGTCCCGGTCCCGCGATTACCTGCACGAGAAGGCGTCCGGCTGCCGCTCGCCCATGGTGGAGCGGCGGAGCGCCCGGGACGGGACGGGCGGGACGGGGCGCACGGCTCGGTACGGCTGGGCTCGGCACGGCTCAGCTCGGCTCGGCACGGCACGGCACGGCTCTGCTCAGGCAGGAAACCAGGGCAGGCGGCTCTGCATTTCCGCCGGGCGGAGGCGCGGGGCGCGGACCCCGGCCCCGGACGGGTTATGTAAAGCGGAGCGGCGCGGCCGGGGGTGGAGGCTGCGCGGGGGCGGAGGGGAGGGGCCGCCCCGTCCGTCCGTCCGCCTGCCTCTCTGTCCGTGTGTCTCTCTGTCTGTCCGTGTGACTGTCCGGCTGCCCGTGTGACTGTCCGTGTGTCTGTCTGTCCGTCCGTCCGTGGGTGCGCACGGCTCCGCGCGGCTCCGCGCCGCCCCTCCCCGCCGCCGCCTTTATCTTATCGCATCCGCGCCCGCGGAGGCAGCGGCACAAACAGCTCGCACCGCGCTCCCAGGGTGGATTTATTTTTCATTTATGTGTGTGTGTATATATATATATATTTATATATATATTAGTTTTTATAACTTTTTAAATCTTTTCTCTCTGTGGATTTGGGGATGTCTGCCCTGGCACCCCCGGTCCCAGCCCCCCAGGAGTCGGGAGGGAGCCCGAGCGTGGGGTCTCCTGGCGGCTCGGGAGTGGTGTGTGCAGGAAAACACCCCACTTTCCTGTTCCTGCCTGGCTGTGTCCTCCCACGGCTCCGCGGGCTGGGACCCAAGGGACCTCTGCGGTGGTAGCAGTGGGCCAGGCACTGTCTCAAACCCCATTTCCCATCATTTTCCAAATTATCTCTTGCGGCAAAAGGCACCGCGGGGCACTGCCCACGTCCAGCTGGAGCAGGTCAGGACACAGGGCCCACAGTTGTCCCACACCGTGGGCGGGGGTTCGTCTGTGACCGAGCTGTCCCTTTGGTCCCAGGCAGGGCTGGGGACTGGTGTGGGTGGACACGGGTCAGGCTCAGCCATCCTGGTGCCATCCTGGTGCCATCTTGTCCCAGGGGAGCAGAGGCCCCATGGCAGAGATGCAGCGGCCCACTCTGCCATGGGAAATGGGAGGAAAACAAACTTCCACTGCACCTTTTTCCAGGAAAGGGCTGGATTGTGGCCTGTACCGTCACGTCTGGCCCATTGAGAGCTCCCACCCGTGTCACCAGTTGTTGAACTCCTCTGTGGCCTCATCCTTGTGGAATGGCAGCAGTGCCAGGGACAGAGGAGCTCTCTTTGCCCCACAGACCCCCACACAGGGCATGTAAAAGTCACAGCAGAGCAGCCCTGCCTGGGGCTGGTGCCCATCCAAGCCAAGAAAAACCCAGGGATGTGGCTGCTGGGATTTTACAAACACCACACAATAGATTTGTGGGTGTTGGGAATGTGGAAACTGTGGGAATTTTGCCCTTGGAGAGCAGGTTGAGGCACAGTGAGCTGCTTGTGAACAAGCACGTGTGCCACCCCCAGTGGGTCCATCCTCAGCGATGCTTTAAAATACACCTCAGTCATTCACCCCATCCACTCCCAATCCACCTCCTTCCAAGGAGGGACTGAAATGGGAACTCTCTGATGGTGTTGTGCCACCCCTGGGCCACGGACAGTATGGACGCAGGCCTGCTGCCCCCCTCCAGCCTCACCAAACCCCTCAAATCGAATCGGATTTGAGACGTAACCCCACAGAACCCTTGGGCATCGCCTGCTCCAGGGATCCAGGAGACTGCATCCAAACCAGCCCTTCCCAAACCCCACAGCGAAGTGTCTGGGAGCAGCTGACATGATAAGATCTTACCTTAAAAGCTGCTTTTTAATTCCTCCTGCCGTTGCTTTACGCATAATTACACCTTCTGGCTCTTTTCCCGAGGACGGAGGAGCGGTGGGAGCGTTCGGGTGCCTGCCCTCCCTCCCACGGGCGGCTGTCCCAGCTCCCAGCGATCACACTTTCCTTTATCAACTTCATCTATGTCAGAAGCGCCCTCTCAGCGTCCTCAGCCCCAGTGGCCCGAGATTTCTTTGTTGTTTTGCTTCCTGTATGGATTTTCTACTGTCCCCAACCGCTAATTCAGTGTCCCGACTTCTGCTTTTTCTGTTCCTGTATGTGGAACTGCACAGATGCCCTTGCACACACACACACTGCTGCTTCCCTTCTGCTCTGCCCTACCCTCAGCTTTTAACCATTGCTGCTTTCTTCTCCTGTAAAACCCTTTATTCGGCTTCCAACAGTCCTTCCCACCTCCCTCTTTAATTCCCGTGCTCTGCCCATTCCACTTTCAGAATGCATGGAGTGGTTTGGAAGTGGTACATCTGCATTTCTACAGTTGGGATGTGATGGGTTTCAGGTGAGCTCTGCCATTCCACAATGAGATGAATGTTCCCCCCAGCCCGCTGAGAGACGCTCTGGGGGTGACTTCTGGAAGTGCTTGGCTGTGGGTATCTGTGCTGAGCTGGCAATGCCTCCCGAAAATCTTAGCCTGGCTTTTATGTGCCCATTCAGAGGGCTGTGTGGGGATGGAGGTGGTAATGGAGAGTGTGATTGAGAGGTGATGGGGTGATTATGGGCTTGGTGGTGACGGGGAGGAGGGTCAGGGTGGTGCTGGAGGTCGCAGTGGGGGAGGTGATGGGCTGGGTAGTGATAGTGGGTGATGGAGGGGGTGATGGGGGCTGCCCCCGGGCTGGGTGCCCCATCTTCCCCACCGAGCCCCGCAGTGCTCCCGCCGCCGTGGCCGGGCTCCCGCCGCCCTCTCCCGGCCCTTCGCAGCGCTGCAGCCGCCGCCTCCGGCCCTTCCCCACCCGGCTCCTCCTGCCACGACTTGTTCGCCTTGAACCCCAGAGCACGGCTTGGGGTCCACCTGGGGTCCCCGGGGACCATTCGCTGCCCGTCACGATGGATACCTGCACTCCTCCTCCCCCGTGTGCACCGGGCATCCAGCAGCCCCTTGGGGCCCCCTGGCACCCCAAGATTTCCAGCTCTGGGGGTGACTCAGAGCTCCCGCTCACCTCGCTGAGCCGTCCAGCACCCGCCGCTGCGTAACCACACCAAGTCACCGGTCATGGGAGCAGCAGGAAGCAGAGGCCAAGGGCACCCCACGGCCAGAAATGCTCCTGGCACCCCCTGGCCTCCTTTCAGACCCCTTTCTTCTCCCTTTTCCCTGCTGTCGGGCAAGCTCAGCATGGGAATTCGTTTTCCCATCTTTCTCATCAAGCCTAGGCAGGGGAAACTGAGGCGCAGGCTCTGGGTGCCTTGCTGGGACAACAGGGAAAATATGGAGCTGCTCAGAAGGGGAAGTGCTGGAGCTTGTGCAGCAACACGCGACTGTCCCAAGGGAGACTCAGCCGGAAGCAAGAACCCACAGGGGAATTTTGTAGGTGCTTTTTGAGGAATTAGGACGATTGTCCAAAGCAGCTTCCACGGGGCTCCTTAGGAAGTAGCTGGAGGAGGAGGAACAACCATTGGAATAACCTCTGCTGAAGTGGCTGGTGGGGCTGCAAGAAGTAAATGTGGTTTTGGAGTCCCAGGAAAGAAAAGTAGAGCTGGGAGCACAGTTGCCTTTTTCCAATTACCCCAGCTGCTCTAATATAGATATTGCTTCTCCCCACGGTCCTTCCCCTTCTAATCTTGCTAAGTGAAAAGGCATCTCTCAGCAAGGCAGGGAGATAAGTGGTGCAGAGACCTGAGACTTCCCACCAGCGACCTTGAACAGAGCTGCTGTGCTCAGGAGGGAAGATAAAGCCCTGATGGTTTTAGTGCTGGTTTAAATCCCTTTTAATAGCCTGAAAGTGAAAGTCTGCAGGTGATAGGGAAAACCCTTGGTGAACTGAAAGCCTTTGACACAAGCAGAAGATTGCAAACCCCTGAGCAGCTGTGTAGGGAGGTGGGGGCATTTGAGGGGAGAGTGGTGAGGAACACAACCTGTGGCAGAGGTCACCAACAGCAGGGTTTCTGGGATGGGGACCTGTAAAATGGTCGCCAGCGGCAGGATTGCTAAAATATACACATGGCCATGGAGCAGAGCAGGAGGATGAAGAAACTGGAGGAAAGGGACAGTGATAAGGAGAGCAAATCCTTGACTCTGGTGTTTACTGGGACGTGGTAAGGACAGCAGCACTGCCAAGGTGGTTCTCGGGTTGGTGACACTTTCAGCCTGGAAGGCCAACCAAGAGCAGAAGTCAGACTGGAGGTTTCTCCCAGCCAGAAGGTTTATGGTTGTCCTGGGACATGGGTACCAGCAACGGGAGATCCAGCCCTGGCCCCAGCACTCGGCACGGCTGGACTCGCTCACCCCTGGCCCGGATGGGGCAAGTGCTGGCCACCCCTCCGAGGGTGCATCGGCGGCTCCAGCGCCTTGTGGTGCCCGTGGGCAGGAAGGAGCAAGGGGGCTGTGGGTTGCACAACACCCAGCAGCTTCAGTGCCCAGCTCATCACTCCCTGCTCCTTGTGCCAGCTGTCACCTGCCACCGGATGCCATCCAGCCCACTCACTTCCTCTACACTAAGGCACCCTCGCTTGGCTTTGGCCCAGCTTCTCCCAAGGATATGTTTGGAAGCTCTGGAGAGTAGACAGGACTTGAAGCCTGGTCCCCCTGAAGCATCTCCCACCCACGCAGGACCCTGCCCTGCTGCCTTCACCTCCAACCCTCCTTGTGGATTTGCACCGTCCAGCTCATCCACTGACCTCTGCTGTTCCCTGTCAGGTGCTCCTGGGATTTCAATTCTTTGCCCCAAAATCTGATAAAAAATTCAATGTGCAGCCACTCTCAGCACTAAACACCTGGGCTTCCCACCCATGAGCATACACACATGTACACTCTGTGTACGTCCATGTGTATATCCATGCCTACATTCCACAGGTACATCCATGCATACATCCCTGGATGTGCCTCTCCCCCGCACACCTCGATACGTGCATTCCTCTATCCCGCATTCCTCTATCTCTCCCCTTTGCGCGGAACTGTGACCGGCCGAGGGTCGAGCCAGGATCTCCCAGCCCCGGGGCCGGGCTCCGGAGCGGTTTTCCAGCTCCTCCTCCCGCCCGCGGGCCGCGCGGGGCAGCGGAGATGGGCGGTGGAGGAGGCGGGCGGGAGCAGCGCTCCGCCCGGGGGCCGGGCCGGGCCGGCGGGAGCCGAGGACAAAGGTGACCGTGCGGGAGCAGGAGAGGGGCCTCAAAGCCCCTTTGCACCGTCCGACCTCGGGTCCAGCGCTCCCACGGCCGCCACGGCCACCCGCGCCTCGCTGATGCTGGTGACCGCCGGAGAGCCGAGGTAGAGGCAGAGTCCAGGTGGGTGGAAAGCCTGGCACGGCGAGGCCACGGGAGATCAGGGGACAAGGGGAGCGGTGGCCTCGCCCGGGTGACAGGGTTCATGGTCACGGCTCTCTGGAGCCGCAGCCGGATCCGCGGCGCCGGCCGAAACCCTCCCTGCGCGCCGTGGGGAGGAGCGGAGCCACACGGCAAACACGGCGCCGGCGGGAAGGTCACCTGTGCCAGGTGACGTGGGCACCGGGGCAAGGCCTGCCTGGGGCTCCTCTGCGGGAAAACACTCTAGTGGGGAGGGAAACCTCCTCCCCAGCGAGCCCCAAGCAGCCACAGCCCACCCAGCGCTCGCTGGACACACCACCTTGGCTGGGGGCGGTGTTATCCCAAGTATCCCAGGGTTGTTTATTCACCACCTCCACTTCCTGGTCGTCGGGTCTGGCGCCACCGGGAACAAAAAGCCGATGGTTTATTCCCATGCGATTAAGGCGCAGCCGCCCCGCGTGCGGGCGGGCGCTGAGTATCCTCTGTCCCCGCAGGGCGCGGAGCCATGAAGCTGAACGAGCGGAGCCTGGCCTTCTATGCCACCTGCGACTCCCCGGCCGACAACTCCGGCTTCCTCTACAAGCGCGGCGAGCGGCACACGGCGTATCACCGCCGCTGGTTCGTGCTCAAGGGCAACATGCTCTTCTACTTTGAGGAGCGGGAGAGCCGGGAGCCGGTGGGCGTCATCGTGCTGGAGGGCTGCAACGTGGAGCTCTGCGATTCAGCTGAGAGTTTTGCCTTCGCCATCCGCTTCGGCGGCAACAAATCCCGCACCTACGTGCTGGCGGCCGAGAGCCAGGCGGCCATGGAGTCGTGGGTGAAGTCGCTGTCCCGAGCCAGCTTCGACTACATGCGGCTGGTGGTGCGGGAGCTGGAGAAGCAGCTGGAGGAGATGCGCTGGGGGCCGGCTGGCGGATGTGGGGCCTCCCGGGAGCATCCCGGCTCCTGGAAGCTGAAGCAGTGCCCAGAGCGGCTGCTGGCTCTGCCCGCCATCCTGCCGAAGGAAAACGGCTGCGCGGTGTGGAACAACGCCTTGGGAGTGGGCCAGCCACCGGACACCTCTGGCTGTGGTGGGAACGATGACGAGGGGACCCCGCGGCCACCACCGCTGCCACCGCGCAGGCGGATGTTGAACGGCGAGGCCGCGGTGGAGAGCCCATCCACCTTCTGCCAGCTCCACGAGCGGTACAGCCAGGAGGTGGCCCGGCTGCGGCAGGACTGGCAGGAGAAGCAGCGTGGCCCCCGGCCCTGAGCATTGGGCAAGCCCTGGGAACCCACAAGGACCTGTGGCAGGGTGGAGGTGGTCATTCTTGGTGCTGCCCCTCCTCGTCCTGGGATGTGCAGCCTTGTCTGTGGTGGTGATGGACACCTTGATGGTGCCAGTGAGGGCCCAGCATCAAGTGCTGCTCCATGATGATGAAATGGGCATCTCAGGCCAGGCAAGGGTGTACCCTCCAGTCACACCCAGATGTGGCTGCAGGGTGGCCCACTCAGGACAAGCAAGCAATGAACCCCTCACTGATGCCTCCTGGGAATCGACTCTTGCTCTGGGTCTGGTGGGACCTACTGATGCTCTTGCAGTGTGATCATGCATTGACAATACTTTGGGAGGAGGATTTTGATGGGATCTCGCCTGCCTGAGCGCCTGTGTGGGTGTTTCACAGATGGAGAGCCTGCTACCGACTTCCCCTCCCTGCCCAACACAAGGCTGAGGTCAGCTGAGCTCCGCCAGATCCCTCTGCTCCAGCAGGATGTGGTTTGAAATGAAAATATCAGTGAGTGCAGCCCTTCCTTAGCGGCGGCAGCAGCAACGCACACTCCGGCTGTCGGGGGGGCTGGTGGCACCCGGCCCCGGGTGTTATGGGGCCACTGCTGCTTGCAACCCCTCCTCTGAATTCGGGGGGGTCAGACCCCAGGGGAATGCAGCAGCTGCGGGCACTGCCTTGCTTGTGGATATTTTGGGACAGCACAACATCCCTGTGCCAGTTCACTAAGGGGAAGCATCGCTCACAGTGGCCAATGGGAATGTGTGTGTCAGCAGCGGAGTGTGAGGGATGATTCATGTGCCGAAGCTGGTGTCTCATACCAGTGTTTCTCTCTTATTTCCTCAAGAGACACTCAGGCCGCTGACCTGGAGGTGGGGTGACCCACGCTGGGTCGGGGGGAGTAGCCAGGGGGCCCCAGCTTTGGGCTGGGTGGCTCCGACTCCCTTTGCCGCCCTGGGACAGGCACAAGATTTTGCTGCAATAAAAGTTTCAGAAATTCCCTCCTGGCCCTGATTCTTGTTTGTGCCTTTAAACCCCTGGGGAAGAGGGTCCAGGTGGGAATTAATCCTCTGTTTTAGTCTCTGTCTTGTCCCCACCATGAGAGTGGGACTGGTCAGGGACTGTGTCACCCAAGGGGGCACGGCACCCAGCCACATGTTTTGGCGTTTGGAGCAGTGCCAAGGGCAGCCGGGGTGCAGCTGCACCCGCAGCCCCCAGATGGTTGATGTGGCCTCGTCCTTCCCAGCAGAGGAAGATTCTAGTTTCCATGGCAGCTGGCCCAGCTTCTTCAGACGTTCAAATATTCATTAAAAATAAGTCCTTCCCAACATGTTATCCGACAAACAAGCTTAAACAGATAGGCAACATATGGATTTCCTAATTCATCAGACACAAACAGCCCTGCCTCGTGTTGGAGCTGCCGACTTGCCTCTGCTCCAAAGAAGAGCCGTGCTGGGGTGTGGTGCCACTGGCAATGCCAGGTTGGATGGGGCTTTGGGCAACCTGATCTAGTGGAAGGTGTCCCTGCCCATGGTAGAGGGTTGGAATGAGTCCCTTCCAACCCAAAGCATTGAATGATATAATTTTATGATAAACCAAGCTGAAACTCATGAGCTACCCCTTGGAGCAGGAACAAACCTGCAGCAGGAATGGGCACAGGAATTTCATGGGGAAGGATTGCACCCTGAACTGGACTAGCCCCATTTGTCACCCTATTTTTTACCCCCCAATCACTGGGATATGTTTATGGTCATAACCCCAAAGCAAAACTGTGACTTCCAAGGGTGCCAACACCAGGCACTGGGTGAAGCTGAATAGAACTCCCATCCCACCACCTCTGGACAAAACACACCCCAAGGCCAGAGTCGTATCCAACTTCTGTATTTAGTGGCTCTTTACAGAACTTGTTCCTTCCAAAATTGTTTAAAACAAAGTTCATCGATCTCATAGAAACTTTTGAAGTACAGAACATGAGCCTAACAAAAACGTGACCGGTATGTCCCGCTGGCTTTCATACAACAGGATTGCCATGTTCAGGACTATCCTAAGTGCTTCCTCAAATCCACTAAAGCTCCCGCTAGCACACGACGGAGAAGGCAGTCAATGGTTGCACCTCGACCCTCCTCAGCGTGGTGGCAGGGAAAAGAGCGGCCGTGGGCACGTTGGGGCAGGGCAGGTGGGCAGGGAAAGCCGTGCCCTTGCTGAGGCGCCTTCAGCATTGCTCATCCACCACCACCCGAATATAAAAATACCTTCTATTCTGATAAAAATGTTTACAGTGGAAAATCAGTCAATGCATAGCCTGGGAGCCTGGCAGGGAGCCCTCCCAGCGGCGCAGGCCTTGGTGGGCGATGGCAGGGACAGGGCAGGGCAGCCCAGCACGGACCACCCTGAATTGTTTAAAGGCATTGCGTCAGCAAAGCCGGCTGGAGGTGGTGGTGTCGGGGAGGGGACAGGGAGCATGCCAGGATGGTGCCACCACTGAGCTGATCCTGCACAGGATCAGCCCTGGAAAGCCAAAGCTCAACAGTGCTTTGCCCAGTTCAGGGCTGAGCTTGCCCAATTCAGGCAGGTGAGACATCCTAGGGCTCATCCTGGCACCACCAACAGCCACTGCCTCGGACACAGCTGCGGGAAGGGGATGCTCCTCTTGCCCGGGTGCTCTCCCTAAAAAAAGTGCTTCAGCCACAAGAGCTGGCTGTGATGCTGGAGCAGCCCTGAGCAGAGCAGGACTCGTGAATTCTGGGTGCTCACCCCAAGCACTGCTGCCCCAGGGAGGCTCCACCTCTTTTCCTTTTTCAAAGGGACTTCGGCAGAGCACGGGGAACTGGGATGGGATGGATATCCATCCCCAGCAAGCCGGTGCCATCCCTGAGCATCACACCCAGGTACCTCTTCCCACCTCGCTCCCAAAATCCCAAGCACAGTTTGCTTTCTTTGCCTTTGCCTCATTTTCTCTCTTCCCCGGGGAGCTGCCGTGAGCCGCACCGCGCCGCAGGGGAGCTGCCACCGGTCGCCAGCTGGAGGAAGCGCGAGGGACGGCGTTGGGACCATGCTACATCTTGTTCCAGGAGGCTATTGCAGACATCTCTACAACATATACAACCGCACGGGACATTCTGTGTTACAAAGGCTTCCAAAAACATAAACCACCAGAACTAAATACATACTCGATGGCGTCGGGGGGTCGCTTTAGAGTCTTCAGGGACTAGGACGCAGTCTCTGGCTGGGGCAGAAGCGATGCAGTGTCTTACAGACAGGGGTGGAAACTGCAAAAGTTTCTTAAATTTGGTCAGTCTCATAGTGCTTCTTGATGGCTTTGCTCAAAAAGTCTTTTCTGTGGGTTGGTTTTCGTTTGGTTTTTTTTTTTTTGTTTGTTTGTTTATTTGTATTTAATCTCATCCAGTGGCAAACTACAAGACTTCAGTGTACATTTAATGACACGACTGCTACATCATCTTGATTTTATAGCTATCTTTAATATCAAAGCAGCTTAAGCTGTTAATAAATTCCAAAGTATCCTTTTATTAAAATATCTAAAAGAGGTCTATAAATATTTTTGTTTTGTTTTGTTTTTCTTTTCTAAAATTGTTCCCAGTTTTTCACATTTAAAACAAAGCCAGGGAGTGGCTTCATAGAGGGAACGGGGGGAGGGTCCCCCCTTTCTCCACGGGCGCTCCCCTCCGTGGCGCCGGCGTCGCCTCTCGGTGCACACTGCATTTATCAAAATATATATATATATGTGGCTGTGTATATATATATTTAGGGCGGCGGGGGCAGGGCTCAGAACTCCCACTCGAGGGCCTCCTCGCGGTTGGCAGCCCGCTCCAGGCGGTGGATGATGTTGTTGAGGTTGGCCATCTTCTCGTGGCGCCGCTGGACGCTGGTGCTGAGCCGGGGGCCGGGAGCTGGTGGGAGCGCCGGTGAGACCGGCCCGGCGGAGGATGGTCCCGGCGAGGCTGAGCCGGTGAGGCCGGGTGAGGAAGCTGCCGAGGGTGATGTCGGGGAGACCTCCAAGCTGCAACGGGATGACCCCGCAGAGGACTGGGAGCTGTCGGGGTGCGGCGGTGGCAGCGCTGAGGGTCCCCCGGCGGTGGCACCGACACGGCCTCCCCGCCGCGGGAGGCTGCCGGCGCTGGGGGCGGCGGCGTGGGGGGCTGCACCCCGCTCCTCCTGGGGAGGTCCCGTCCCCTCGGCCGGCCCGGCCGGGCTGTGTGAGTCCCGCCGGCGGCTCCAGCCGCCCGTGTCCCCCTGCTCCTCCTTCACCTTCACGGGCGCAGCAGCACAGGGGTGCTCGCCCCCCACAAACACGGGTTTACGATCCTCGGCGTCCGAGTCGGGGCTGTGGGGGGCCTGGCGCCCGGGGATGGCCGTCCCACCACTCTGCTCTGGGTCTGTGTCGTTGTCCTGAGCGCCCTCCACCAGCATCTCCCGGCGCATCCGTGACCTGCCGGGGCACAACAAAGGAGGGTCGGCGACCTCCACCCATCGCCTGTGTCGTGGGCAGTGTGTGTCTTGAAAGAGCATCTCCAGCCAGAAAAACGGGAGGTGTCCACCTACAATACTGCCTAAGGATGAAGACTGTGCTGCTGGGCTGCTGTGGGGATGGATCCTGTGCTCCAGGAGCCTCCAGAAGGCTTTTTCTCACCCTATATGGAGCTCCTGCTCGAGTGAACAGGTGGACATGAGCATGGACACTGCTTTAGATGCTCAACACGACTCAAGGTGGTCAACACTCTTGAATACCCACCAGCCAGGGCACATGCAGCATTTTGGCTACAATCCCACACCTGGGGACCTCCAGTGACCACCTGTGGGTCTGCACTTCCCATCTAGGGAAGAAAGGCTGGGAAGGCTGGAAGAGGAGCAGTGGCATGACCTTGGTGGCACAGCACCATTAGAAGACCGAAGCCCAGGAGTGCCCGTACCTGTAATTGTGGAACCAGTTGATGACAGTGTTGGTCTTGAGGTTGAGCTGGAAGGAGAGCAGCTCGATGGTCTGCTGGGAGGGGTAGGGCTCCAGCTGGTAGGCTTTCTTCAGGGCTTCCTTCTCCTCCGGGGCCAGCACCACCCGTGGCTTCTTGATCTGGAGGAGGCTGAGGTCCTGTGGTGGCACGCTGGGGCTGGCACACTCGGAGCGGGCGCTGGGGGACTCGCTGTCCGAGCCGGCGCTCATCAGCCCGTACCGGCGCTTCAGGTAGGCTGCAGGAGAGGACACCCAGCTGCGCACCGCTCGCCCCCCGACCCAGGACCCCGCACCCGGCCAGCACCCCGACCCCAGCAAGGCCATGTCACCCCAACCCTCACCTTTCTTCTCCAGCTTCTTCATGTCGCGCAGCTTCTCCACGTTGTGGGGGTCGTTGAGCCAGAGCTGCATCCGGACGAAGGGCTCCCTCCCCTTCAGGCTCAGCTTGTGCCACGGCTTGGGCCTGGAGAGGAGATCGGACACCGAGCCCTGCGTCAGGCCCAGGATGCTCTCCCCAAACAGCCGCTGGCCTGGCGGAGGAGAAGCACAGGTGGTTAGAGGGGGTAGAGCGGCGGGGTGGGCTCTACAGTCCCCCTGTGGAGTGGATACACCCTATTGCCCAGCCAGCATCCTCCCAGAATCGCCTTGGGGGGCTTGCATCTACGGGAATTGGGGTGCTGGATTCATGCAGCCTCACCAGCAGCTCCCGAAAACCCAGGCGGAGAAAGGGCCCGCACCTAGATTGTTGTCCGTCAAGACCTCCTTGACCTTCTTGGTGATGGAGTAGGTGTCCAGCTCAGGGGACATGGCGACAATCTCCTGGATGCCCACGGGTCCCTGGCTGTTGGGATATGTTTTCCCACCCAGCGTGGGCGTTGACCGGCTCTCGGGCTGCTGGTTTTCCTTGCTGCTCTCCAGGGCCAGGGTGAGGGGCTCCTGGCAGCCCTTGTCGTGCTCGGTGGGGCTGGGGGGCGGCGAGGGGGATGGCTGGGGCTCCGCCGGGCTGGCTGTGTGACACCGGGGACAGGGGTCAGGGGGACAGTGGGAGGGACAGCACAGGAACCCAGCAGGAGCAGGAAGGTTATTCTAGGGGACGCCTCTGGCTCTGCCCTCCAGTGGCTATGGCAAAGCAGGAGGTGTCAGTGGAATAATTCAAGAGAGAAAACGACACTAACATAAAAAAAATCATTACTGTTTTATGCCAGGCACAAAGCCAAAGATTTTTTACGTGGCTTTCATTTTTTTTTGTTTTAAATTAAGGAGGCTGGAGATGAAAGGATCAGGGTGTGGGTGCTGGAGGTAGCAGGGACAGCTCCTCTAGGAGCTGAGGTGGGAGCAGGACAAACATCCCGGATGCAGAGGATGGACACAGAAGGGCTAGGGACACTGATAGCACATGGGGACCACTGAGAGAGGGGAGACAGCGGTGTCACTTACCCTGTGATGGTGTGGGCTGCTGGCTGATGCCCTGGCCCAGCTGGTCGGTCAGCCAGAGCTGCATGCGGATGAAGGGCTCCCGACCCTTCTGTGTCAGCTTGCTCCACGGCTTGGGCCGCGACAGCATGTCACTCACGCTGCCCTGGGACAGTCCCAGCACCTAGGGCACCACGCACATGTCACCCACTGAAGGTCCCCCCAGCACTGGGATGCTGCCTGTCCTCTGTCCCCGTGTAAAGGGAGGGCAATTTGGTTGTCACCCGCTGCCACCCGCTGCCCCATGGCACATCTGGACCCCTTGTCCCCAGCCACGGATGTTGATGGTGGGATACCCAGTGGGATGGGAGGGTAGTCCAATCAGGTCTCTGCACAGGGACTGGGCATTCCTGGTGGGAAGTGCTACCAGCCAGTTAGTGGTGACCACTGGGAGATTGTTTGGGGTTGGGTCAGACCCTGAGGGCTCAGCATCGTCGCAGGGGAAACACACTGCGGGGAAGGGGGATCCTGGAAGGAGCTGATGAAGGCCACCAACGAGTCTTGAGCCCTGAGTTGTGGAGGGGACATTGGACCCCCCTCTCCAGGTTGGTACCTTCTCCCCGAAGATCCTCTGGCAGATGCCATTCTTGGCCAGCTTCTCCTTGACCTGCCGGGTCAGCTCCAGCGTGTCCACCTCCCTGTACATGTACATCTCGTACTGCTCCGGCGTCAGCGGTGGCACGGTGGGCTTCAGGGTCCGTGGCACGTACGTGGGATAGTAGGAGAGACGCCCACCGGCCGCCGGCTCCACACCGGCTCCCTCTGCCTTCATCTCCGACAGCCGGTGGGGCTCCTCGTCCGCCGGCGGCAGCTCGTCCTCGTTGGTGCCGCCCTCGCTGGGCTCACCCCGCGGCCAGCCCCGGCCATTGGCCATGCTGGAGTAGCTCGAGGAGGAGGAGGAGAGCGAAGGCGACACAGAGGTGTAGGGGCGGCTGAGCAGGCTCCGCTCGGACGCCCAGTGCTGGTCGAAGTAGGAGCCGGCGTCGCCGATCTCCGACTTCACCTTCCGGATGATGCTCTGGACGAAGGCAGCGGGAGAGAGGACGGCCAGGGGGGTCTGCGGGGGGCCGGGGCTGGCCCCGCTCCCCTCCTCCTGCTTCACGTAGGCGGGGGTGACGTTCTGGCTGACGGTGGCCAGCGTGGAGCGCTCGGCGGGTGGCGGGTCGGCTGGGCGCCCGCTGCCCCCTGACTCCATGTCCAGCAGCGCCTGCTGCTGCGCCTGCATCTCCCGCCGTGCCTGCTCCAGGATGCTCTTGATGGCGTCCTCCGAGCTGCTGCCGCCCGCCCCGTTGGCCACAGCCTGCGACGCTGACAGCGCCTTGGGTTCCCCTGCAGAGAAAAGGGGTGAGGGGAGCCCTGAGGACGAGTTGTTCACCGTGTGGCAGTAATTCAAAACACAGGAGGAAAAGGGATTTATCCCAGTCTGGTTTGGATGTGGGCGCAGAGCAGGACCAGCAGCACCCACAACTCAAAGCCAGCTTCTTTTTTGATGATTGCAAAATAAATCCCATTACCAATGACACGACAGACAAACATATTTGTTTTCCCTGTCTGTTTTTCCACTGTTCCCATCTAATTTAATTCTCCAGGATTCTGCTTTCTCAGCAGACTACCTGTTTTAATGTGCTTCATTTCTTGTAATTGACTGCGAGCGCAGCTGCTTTAATGATTCTTTGTGCCAGATGGATTGTGCATCCTCATTTAATCATCTGTTTTGGGGCAGGGGGGAGGAAAAGTGCATCCAAAGTTTCCGAAAGCCCAGATATGAACACTGTGCATGGGGACTCTTCCATCCCTGATGGTATTTATTTCTTTCCACCGTGCCCCAAAAATTCTCTGTGGATGCCAGAGTGTGAATGCCCCCTAAAAAGGCCATTTTTGGAGTGGGATCCACAGCCACACAGCACTCAGGGGCTCAGCCACCCCCTGGGGTCACCCCACGCCAGCACCTACCTCCCTTCTGCGACTCGATCTCCTTCTTTGCCTGCTCCAGGATGCTTTTGATGGCGTCGTCGGAGCCGGTCTCCGGTGTCCTGATCCGTGGTGTGATGCTACCTGATCAAAGAGGCAGGATAACAGCTTTGTCACCGGTGCTGGTTTTACAAGCTCCACTTGTATGTCAGGAAGTATTTACTGCTCCTCATGTTCAGTTATTTTTAGGGATGCTGGTTTGAAGACAAATGTCACTCCCGATTAGTCGCTACCGGAGCCCCGGGAGCGCCGGGAGCTGTGGCTGGCAGCTCCTGCCTCTGGCACGGCACCTCCCACCACCTTGCTCATCCCATCCAAGGGCACCTGCTCCACACTGGCAGCTAGGGTGCTGAGCAGAGACATGGGCAGGGGGACCACATCCTCATCCCTGGCACTGTGCCCTCCTGGTTGTGCAGGTGAAGGGTTAATGGTGGATAGGATCCAGGGGATAAATCGGAGCCTTTCAGGCTGAAACCAGCAGATTCATGGGCCATGGACATGCACTGTCCAGTCCTGGTACCATCACCACTTCAGTGACCAGCTGCCACCTCTGAGAGGGCGCCAGCAGTCGTTGTCCCTGGAGCCAGAAGCCACCATTCCGTGGCAGTGCCAACACCCACCGAGGTCCCACAGCACTAAAACTTCATTATTTTAACAAAATATTCCCGAGCACATTGATTCATACAGCACGGAACAGCCTAATGAATAATTAAATGGCACTTGTCAGAATAAATGAGTAAAGCACGTCCAGGGACGCAGCTTCCACAGCGATGGGTTGTTGTTAATTGCTGCTGTTTGCCAGGGCTCGTCCCAACCGGCAGCCGGCTCCATCCCACTGAGGACAATACCAGAGTGACCCTGGTGGGAGCAACGTCTGTGCCCATCTTGCCAGCACATCATGGGTCGGTGAGCACCCCTGCCATGGCATGGGGCACCCCAGGGTGCTGCCGGGGTGAAGTGGGGCGCGCTAGGAGGGGATCCCATGGCACCTCTTGCAGCATCCTGGGGCAGGACCTGTCGGCCGGGGCCACCCCAACCACTCACCTCTCTGGCGCACCTGGATAGTCCTCAGGGCCAGCACGTTCTGCTCGTCGGAGAGGAACTGCTTCATCTTGATGAACGGCTCCTTGCCCTTCACCGTCAGCTTGTGCCAGGGCTTGGGCCGCGCCAGGATCTCGCTGACGGAGCCCTGCGACAGCCCCAGCACGTAGTGCCCAAAGACCCGCTGCCCGATGTTGTGCTTCAGCAGCTGCTCCTTCACCTGGAAGGCGATTTCAGCCGTGTCCAGCTGCTCCTCCTCGGCGGAGCTGCCGGCGCTGCCCTCGGAGGGCTCGGCAGGCGGGCTGGCGGCGTTCGTGGTGGGCGTAGGGTGCACGGTGCTGCTTTTGGCCCCGAAGAAGGAGGAGGGGAAGGGTCCCCCGGCAGTGCTCTCGCTCTTGTAGGTGGGCAGGGGGAGGTGGGGGGCCTTGGGCTCCCCCGACAGCCGCTCACCCCCCGGGAAGGGGGACAATGAGAAAGTCCGGGGACCATCGGGAGCCCCGCCGGGGCCGGGCAGCGGTGGGAGGGGAGTGGGGGACGAGGGTTCATCGCTCGGGGCGTGATGGGGGGATGGGTAAGGCTGCTCCATGCCCAGAGAATCCTTCCCCGACTCATCTTCGGAGTGATCCTCCTCTAGAGAGGAATGAGAGAGGGAAACGCACTAGAGTCCCCTGGCAACAGTCCCAGCACAGCCCCTCAGCTTCGCCAGGTGACATCCCACCACTGTTCTCCTCCCACCCCACCACTGGCTCCAGGTTCCTTCCTGCAGTCAGCACAGCATGTGTCCCCACTGCCCACACTCCCAGAGATGCTCCCACTAGGACTGAGGATGCCGTGGAACCCGGGGGCCCTACCAGTGTTGGCCAGCAGGCTGGGCTTCTCCAGCAGGTACTTCTGGGAGGGGTAGAAAGCCTCCTTCCCCAGCAGCAGGGCCTCCTCTGCCTTCGATATGCTCTGCAAGGAGCCAAGCCGAGATGGGAACGGGCGGCGGAGGCACCGGCGGCAGGGCTGGCACAGCCCGGCCAGTGCGTCGGCACGCACCGTGGCACTTGCCTGGGGAAGGCTGCAGCCAGCAGAGGCCACCTTCATCGCCTTCAGGATGCTGGGAGGGAGACAAGGGGGTGACTCGGTGGCCGTGGTGCTTTGCTGCCGGCAAGCTGCCAAGTGTTACGGCTGCTGGAGCGTTGCCGTGGGTGCCGGCGGCGCTGCGCCAGCTGGGATACAGGCAAGCAGCCATGGATGCCACCCAAACCATACCTCAGCTCTGTTTTGATCTCCTCGTAGTCTGCCTGCGCCTGCAGCTTCTCCTCCAGCTTCTGCAGAGGAGCAGAGGAGGGGAGTCCTCACAGCCAGCTCCTGGTGCACACCCGGCACAGCCGGACCCGCGTTGCCCCATCCCCAGCAAGCCCCAAACCCCCGCGGGCGCACCTCGATGGCTTCGTTCTTGGCAGCCAACTGCCCCTCCAGCTCGGCGATCTGGTTGGCAGAGGACTCCTCCAGCTCCTGCAGTGAGCTCTGGAGGTGCTGGACGTCCTTCAGGAGCCGAAGGATCTCCCGGTCCTTGGCAGCCAGAGCTGCCTCCAGCCTCGACCCTGAGCACATGGAATAGTTCACTTTGTCCTGCTGGGAGAAGGGACACTGTCAGCTCCCAGCCACCCAACATGAGGACAGGGGCCACCCTGCCCCTGAGTGGCAAGCAGTCTCAGAGCTCAGCCCTACAGGATGGGGACCTGGGTGATGGAGCATTCAGGAGGGACAGACCCTTCCTCTGCCCTTAAAGGTCTCCCACGTGCATCTGGGTGCTATTGGGAGGGCACGTCCTCCTCCCCGTGGGCAGCTGGAGGGCATGACCAGTATCACCACCTCAGGGTGGAAACATGCCTTGGGCATTCTGAGCTTGCTCCCCAATGTGACTGGGTGCTCCTGAACACAAAAAGAAGCTCCCAAGTACAATGGGGTGGTCCTGAACACGTTAGGGTGCGCCTGGCTTCTGTGGGGTGCTCTTAGCTATGATAAGGTGCTCCCAAAAGCAATGGGATGCTCCTGGCTGCGACAGTTGCTCCCAGCTCTGAGGGATGCTCCAGGTTTGATGGGGTACTGCTGGCCCTGAGGGGTGCTCCTGGCCCCAAGGGGTGCTCCTGGCCCCGAGGGGTGCTCTCACCCCAGTGGTGCCCGTCGGGGAGCAGCAGGCCAGGCGGAGGGAGCTGTTGACGGCCGCCAGCTGCTCCCGCAGACTCTCCACTTCCCTCTGCGCCGCCTCTGCTCGCTGCAGGAGAACAGAAAGGCCATCAGACCATGCACTTGTGGCTCATCCCACCTCATACCGAGCAGAGAGAGTCCCCATCCCAAGCATTCTGCTCCTACCACCATAAGCTCCCCTTCATGTATTTAAGCTTCCTGCATCCTCATGTGGTTCCTGATCCCAATCCCTGGGCCCTGTCTGCAGGCCATCTCCAGGACACTGCCTTTTTCCACCCAACAGGCTGTTTTTATTTTACATGTAAATTGCTCTTTAAGCCTCTTTTATTATCCACCTGCATTTATTTGTACCTAGATCTTCAGAATTAAATACAACTAATTAAGAGGAATGGACAAGACCAGGATTAATTACACCAGAATCCAGTGCTGTGTGTGTTGTGCCCTAAAACACCTGGGAGAGGTTGGAGGTGACAAATGGAGCCTGGCAGGAGCTCAAACACAGCAGTGACCCCCAACATGGGGCAGGGGATCCCAGCAGGGGAAGGAAACCTGAGGTCCCCTTTGTAGGGGTCCCCAGTCCTGGCACCTGGCAACCCATTGTCATTTTTGGGGACAGACATCCAGCCCACACAGATGCTCTGGGTGCTGTGGTGGGTGCAGCACCCTGGGCTCTGCAGGGGCAACCCCATCAGCTCTCAGAAAATCAGCTCCTGGCTCACCTGGTTGGCTTTCTCAAGGTTGGTCATGATCATGGCGACTTCGTCTGCCCTGCGAGGAGAAAGCAAGAGGCATCAGCGGGTGCGGAGGCACAGACACAGCCCAGGGCCTGGGCAGGAGCTTAGGGATAAGGACCCCACAACTAAGGATAATCCTGCACTGGTTTAAAGTATCTCAGCTCCTCAAGCCATTTTGGAGCACCATGGGGATGTCCCAGTGCTGCCACGGGCAGCTTGGATCAGCCTTGGACGTGACCTGGCACCGCCGGCAACTCACTTGGATGCCGCTTCCTCGTCGTATTTACACCGCAGCTCCAGCAGCTCCGTCTGCGTGGCCTTCAGCGCTGGGAGGGGGAAGAGGAGGGTGAGCTGTGGGGCAGGGGTTTGGACCCTCACAGTCAGTAGCCCCCATCCTGGCCCCCCTACCTGAGTGGAGCACTTTGATCTTCTCCTCTGCCTCCCCCAGCCGAGCGGCCAAAGTGACCTGTGCTTCCTGGAGCCCTCTGTGAGAGACGGGCATGAGGGATGTGCCGGGGGCACTGCAGCTGTGCCAACCCCACAGCCCCCCAAAATCACACAGAGACCCCTCACTGCATCTGCTCCCTGACCTCATCACTCACTGAAGCCAGAAAAGACCCACCACTGGATACCAAGACACATTCAAGCTGTGTTACCCCCTGATGTTAAGGGGTTTATTGCCCCAGGTCTAAAAAAAACTCACTTTGGGCTGAAAATTGTCCCTGATCCCTGTGGCTGAAACCCCTCAGAGGGGCGGATGACAGCCCACCCCTCACCTGTAATTAACTGGAGGAGGGGGAAGCAATCAGGGAAAGTTATTCTGCATTATTTATAGCCCGCACTTGCCAGGAACTTACTCGCAGAGATCTGCAATTTAGGGTTTAAAGATTCCTCATTTGTTTCCCGACGCAGCATGTTAAGGAATAACAATGAAGGCACCGAGAAAGCCGGGGGCCTCCAAATTAAAAGGTCATTTAATGAGGTTCATCCGGAGACCTGGGCTTAAGCCATTTGTCTGAGCAAAGCCACGTGTCATGGAGACAGCACATGGGGATGGCAGGAGGGACCTGCCCTGGCTCTGCCCCAAAACCACCTGGGACTGGGGGTGGATGGTCAGACACTGAGAGTGTCTGAGGTGGTGTATCAGTTTCTGGGAAGGATCTGACCACTCCCAACCTGAAGGGAAAGGAGCAAATGGAAGGATAGATGGATGGACACCCCCATGCAGGAGCGGGGACAGAGCCCCATGTTCCCACAGTGCCCCGAAACGACCCCTTTCCCGGTACTCACGTACTTTTGCTTCTCTGCCTCATTTCTCTGCACCGAGGTCTTTGTGCTCGGTGCTCTGCCGTCGAGGCCGTCGGCTGCCGGTGACGTCCCCTCCCTGCGCTCTGCGGGGGGACACGTGTCACACGGCTGCGGAGGGGACGGCAGCGGTGGCCACTGAGGACCACGGGCTGCTGAGGACCAGATCCTGGCCCTGAGACCCACCCTGCATCCCAGGGGTGCTCAGAGGCATGGGGGGGAGCCCAGCTGGGGACCACAGCGGTACCTTTGGTGCTGCCGACCTCCGTGTGCTTCTTCCAGGGGCGGCCGAGATCCTTCAGGGGAGGCGGGTTGGGCTCGAGGCGCTGGAGCTGCTGCAGCCGGTCCTCCAGGCTCCGGGCAGCCTCCAGCACAGGAGCGGGGTCTGCGGGATGTGGGATGCAGGGTGAGCAGCAGAGATGCCCACCACCAGCCCGGGCACCCACTGCCCACCCTCCTGATCACCCAGCCCCGGGCAGCCGCTCTCCACGCCCCACTTAAAACAACCTACAGCGTGCCAGGTGCCGTGGGGACATCCCTGCGTCCTGCCTTTCCAGGTACCACGGGGGATACCCCTGGGTCCTGCCTTTCCAGGTGCCACCGGGATACCCCTTGGTCCTGCCTTTCCAGTTGCCTTGGGCACACCCCTGGCTCCTGCCATTCACTGCCAGCCCCGAGGCACCCAAGGACGGGTAGGGGCCATGGGGGCATCTCTGGTGCCACCGGCACGGCCTGTTTGGGCACAGACAATGGTGGTTTGTGCCGAGGTAAGCAGGTGCATCCGGAGCCGTCCGTCTTCCCTCTGTCAGCATTACACCATCATTAGCTGGTGTCTGCTCAGCGGGGTGTGCCATTATGTCTCCCAGGGCTGATGTAATTATACATTGACATAATTAACCCAGCAAGCCCATTAAGCAGGCCAGCTAAAAATTCATCTATAATTATTTGTTGTGTGCATGCTAATGAGTCCATCTGCACTGCCATTGTACAACATGAACAAATTAATTTACAAGTCTGGATTTTTTAATAAGTTCAAGAAAATGCCTCCTATTGAGCCAGGTTAATATAGGTTTGGGGTTTGGGGTTGGGTTTTTTTTTATGTTTTGAAGAAAAGAAGAGGTAGGAAAAGAGATCTGAACTCTCCAGGGTCAAAAAGTTAGACAAACAGGCAAGTGGGATGGAGTTGGGTGAGCTACTGTACGGCACGGGCGCATGGCAGGCATCCAAGGGTAAAAGATAATAACTCTGATGGAAAAAAAATCCAACCCTTGGCTTTCTCCACTTGGAACAGGACACAGAGCAGCAGCTCTGCTGCTCAGTGAATCCCTGGCTGAGATGGAGGTGGTGTGGGATAAAGGGCCTGGCACTACTGATGGCATGCTATGGGATTCATGGCATCAACTGCACCAAGTGACTTTGAGGTGAACCTGCCCAAAAGACAACCACCATGGATGGATGTTCTTTGAAAACGAGTGACTTGGAGACATGTGCCCACCAAATGGGGTTTGGGGGTCTCTCTGATGCAGTGCTGCCTCCCCATCGCAGAGCACCTCAGCTGTGGGGTGCAGGACCCCAACAACAGCACCCAGCATGCGGCATCCCTTCAGGACCAGGGACTGCCAGACCCCATGTGTTAATGCCAAAAGCATCCTTCTCCACAGGGAATGTTCTCCCTTCTTTCTGCTGGGCATCAGAGAGGCCCCACGGGTGGATAGAATAAGAGGTTTGTGCCCAGATTCTGGCTGTGGGGTCCAGAAGCAAATGCTGAAATTTGGAACAGCAGCAGCTGGGACCCTCCTGGGATGCTCATGGCATCCTTCGGCTCATGGCATTCCTCAGCTCAGCATCCCACAGGCTGGTTTCCCACCCAAGGATGCAGGACCACACCACCAAAGGAGGTTGTGGTGATGTGGCACAGCCTGAACCGCACTGGCTGCTCCCAGAGCCATTAATAACACCCGTAAGTACCCGAGCAGAGATAACGACGCGGGTAATTAAACCGTGTGCTCCAGGGGCTGCAGGGGTTGGGGTTCCCCTCCGTGCTCCCCAGCCCTGGAGGTGTTGGCAGGAGGCTCAGTGACAGCCTGCAGATGCCTCTGTGGGGATAAACACCAGGCCAGTGAACAAACCCTCCTGCTGCGGGGCTGCAGGGAGGATACACTCAACACCAAGCACATCATCTGCCATGGATGCCACGTACTTCCATCACACTCCCAGCCACACAGGAGCTCAGGACACTGCCAACAGTGCAGTGGACAGTTCCTTCCTCCATGGATCACATCCCCCACTGGGACAGGTTAGACCTGACACTGCTGTAGTGGTGACTCACCGCTGGCACAGATGGGTGATGGGTGACATGGGAGACACATCTGCCCAAACAGGACCCTGGGGCACCACACACTCCAGGGCCACGGTGTGGCATCACCCACCAGTGGCCCAGCCAGCTCCTGTGGGAAGCAGTGTGGCCCTGCCCAGCACACTTACCTATCTATCCATACCCTCACCTCCCATATATATGTATTTTTTAAAAATTATATATCTCGAACAAATAAATAAATAAAAAATATATATACAAAAATAAGTGCTGCCACTAGCTGGCGTCATTGGCCATCCTTTGGTGGCACCGGCAGTGCTGCAGCAGGATCACAGAATCACAGAATATCCTGAGTTGGAATGGACCACAAGGATCACCCAACCCAACTCCTGGCCCCTGCCCCAACAATCCCTCCCTGTCCCTGAGAGTATTGTCCAAATGCTCCTGGAGCTCTGGCAGCCTTGGGGCTGTGACCATTCCCTGGGGAGCCTGGTCAGTGCCCGACCACACTCTGGGGGAAGAAAACCTTTTATATTTAACCTTTGCCTGAGATCCAACCCGACCCTCCCCTGACACAGCTCCAGACATTCCCTGGGTCCTGCTGCTGCTCACAAAGAGCAGAGATCGGTGCCTGCTCCCCCACTGCCCCTCCTGAGCAAGCTGTGGTTTGGGATGAGGTCTTCCCTCAGTCTCCTCCAGCTGAATAAACCGAGTGCCCTCAGCCACTGCTCACGTGGCTTCTCCTCCAGGCCCTTCCCCATCTCCATGGCCCTCCTTTGGACGCTCTCGAACAGTGACAGGGAGTGGACAGAGGTGTCCCCTCCTGTCCCCAAGGGGAGTGGGGTTGGGGATCTTTCCCTGAGCTAGAAGGGCTCTCTCTGTGGGCGCTGGAGCCGCTTGAGGCTCCTGTGTGACGACAGGATGGGACAGGAGGAGTTCTGGGTGCTCATCACCTTCTCTGAGCAGGCACAGCTCCAGGGAGCATCTGTATCCCAGGGGATCACCAGCTCATCCCTGTGCCAGGGCCACTTGACTCAGCTTTGGGTGAAGGTCAGGGGGTGAGGGGTGACATCTGCTCCATGCTGCTGCCTGGCTTCAAGAGGAGCACGGGGCACCCGTGGTGCACCCACGGGACACCCATGGTGCATCCACGGTACCTCCACAGTGCTGTCACCTCTTCCATCAGGGCAGCATCTTCTCCACCACCCCATCTCAACCTGCTCAAACACATCCAGCAGCGCCCTGCGAATCCCTCCACGAGTCAAAGTAGGCCTTAAATCAAATCATCCCCAACAACAATGACATTAATTATGCTTTTAACACATTTTACTGCTTCCCCCCCTTCCCTTCACGCCACATCTGTGTGAACAATATCCAAAAGATTTACGGTTTTCTCCCGTAATTACAGACACACAGCCAGCTCACTTATCAAAATACTTGCTGAGCAATCAGGCTCTGTTACAGTCTCTGCCAGAGATTTGTGTTGACAGCAGCCATTCAAAGCAAAAAATGTCGAATCAGGACTTATGTGGCGCTTGGAAAGTGTTCCACAAAGAGTTCGCCTGTCGAGAGACACGCGGACACAGAACAGACAGGGATGAACCGCGGGCGGGAGGATTTGGGGAGCAGGAGGGAAGCAAGAGATGTTGCTGTGGAGAACAGAGAGAGGAGAAGACAAGGAAGAGGAGAAGAAGGAAGAGTGCAGAGACCACAGGGAAGCAGTTCTGGGGTGTGCATGCGTGTGCATCCGTGTGCAGGCGTGTGTGAGCAGGAGGAGTGCGGTGGGAGAGCGCGGGGAGGTGGGGAGGGAAGATAACTGGGTTCTGGAAACCGAGCTGACATTTGGTTCTTGTAGCACAGGAGAAAATTTAATGAGGACAAAAATATGTCTCCCTAATTCCCCTAAGAAATCATTAAAACATTTTGTTATTCCTAAATGTCTGGAAAATGAATTAGTGGCCCTGCAGGAGCCTTTTCCGTGCATCTTCAGCCGTTTGCAGCTCTCTGTCCCCGCCGCGCCGGGGGACGCTCCGTGCCTGGCACAAACAAACCCGCACAAAGTGGGGAGCAGCAGGAGGGGGGTCCAAGCCCCTCACTTGTCCCTGGCACCAGCTCTGCCAACACAAACCTCAGGGCTGCCCCGTGCCTCAGTTTCCCCCTCCCAAGACTTCAAGCAACGGCTTCAAGGCCATCCCCGTGGCTCGTGCTGGCGCTTGGGTTAACTTACCATCAAAAAGACAACTGGGAATAGCCGCAGTGTTACTACACGGGCTGAGCAAATGTATTCCTTTCCTAATGTCAAGATGCATTTGGCTCAGGGGCTGAAACACAGCGATGGCAAAAGCTGCTTCCTCTCCTCTCTTCGGCTGGTATCTCCAGAGCACCATGCGCCGGCCACGCCGGGGACGGGTGCCGCGGTCCTCGCTGGCTCCTCTCGGCACCGGCGCCGGCGCGCGACTCGTTAGGCAGCCAGGTCGCCACCGCGCTGCTTACCTGGAGCTTCCAGCAACTGCTTGTAAACGCTCAGGAAAGCCGTCTCAGCCTCCTTGCTTCTCTTACTAAGTGCAATCACCTGCAGGGAGACGGATAAACGGGTCAGGGATGGGCTCAGAGGAAGGAACCGGCTCTGCCGAGCCAACGGGACCGGTGCCACCAGCACCGGCACATGGGTGTCCCCCCCAACCCGGCACGGCTCCGTGTCCCCTCCGTGCCCTGTGCAGCCGCTCGCTGCCTTTGGCTAAACTCCTCATGCCGCTGCCATGTCACGTCGCCCTAAATCATTGATGTGCTCTGAGTAAATGAAAATTATAATTTAATGTCGGCGCTTAAATAAGAAATAAAGAAGCCCGGCCATTGTTGTGCTTGCCGGGCTGGATCCGGTACACGGCCCTCCCCAGCCACCCTCCCAGTACGGTGCTGTGGGTGCAAGTGATGCTCACACTGGGACTGGGATATCTCCTCTTGCTCCTGCCCCTGTCCCCCTCGGCTGTTGGGGTGCTGGTGACTCTCACACCAGCCTGGTGGTGGGGGGATGGCACAGCACAGCCCTAATAACCCAACAACATATTAATCTGCTGTGTGTTCCCATCCAACATTTATGAGCATGAATCATTTACTCCCTTTAATTTTTCAAGGCACAATGACACCTCGGGGCAGGGGCTGCTGCCCACTGGGTCCCCTTGTTACCCCTTCCATCCAGGATGGGGCACCGGTGGGATGCACAGACCTCTGTGTCCCTACTGCCTGGGCACAGGCGTGGGGGATGGAGGTGACCCATTCCCAGATGGAAAATGTCCAGTTGGTGTCAAACTGGGTGGAGGAAAAGGTGCCCACCCAGCAGACACACAACAGTGGAACAGTCAATTAAACCGCTCTTAAGCCACTGATGGGCTAATTACGAAACAAAGCCTGAACTTTGTGCCTTAGCCCAGTGGCAGCTCCCACACTGGAGCATCTTTTCCCTCCTCCATGCCAGTGGAGTTCCCAGCTCGCCCCGCCAGCCCAGACTGCCATTGCTTGTCATTCCAACCCAAAGCAAACGGCTCATTTGTAATCCAGCAGCCACCTGAGCAAACCGCCTTCTCCTCCCGAGCTTGCAGGCACTGGAGCACAAAGATCATTTTTCTATTGTTAAAATTGTATAAGCCGGGCTTTTTATAGCGGCTCGTACACAAACCTACTTTCTCAGCGCCGCGTTTCCAGCAGAGGAGGAATCTGGGGGCTTTTCTCCGGTGTTCTGCAAAAATGCTTGGCTTCAGGGTGCTTTAAAATAATAATAATAACGTGGGCAAGGGAGGAGGAAGGCAGAGAGGAGCTGGCGGGAGGCACAGCCCGCGTGGTGGAGCAGGACAGCTCTGTGCCCGCCAGATTTGCCCATGGCACGTGGCATTGAGGTGGCACAGGGAGCCCTGATGGGGGTGGCTGTAAGGATGTGGAGACACCACGGTGCTCATGGCATCAGTCCTGGGTGACCTACACTTCCAAAACTCTTTGGACTTTACAAGTGAGTGGCACAGCCCATGGGCACAGCTCTGCCAGGGGGGATGCCTGGATCTGCCCGAGCTGCTCTGAAGAGCTTCATATCCCCTGAGACAGCATCAACCAAAGGGTGCAGAGCAAAGATCCAGCCCAAATGTTCCCCATTCCCTCTCCATGACCTGTGCCTGCTCCCTGGGCATCCCTAACCCATGCCAGGGGTCAGGAGATGGCCCAAACTCCAAATCAAGCGACCATTTCACCAGCCCAGTTCCTTTCCCATCCCCCTGCCCTGGGCTCCAGCTCAGGTCGGCACATTCCAGCCCATGTTGGTGCCAGGGCATCACCAGTGTGGGCAATCAGCAGGATGACAAGCCAGGCACCCACATGGCTCTCCCAGAGTCCCACTAAACTTGAAGGAAATGTCAGTGGAAAAAAGATACGTAACATTTTCAGTGATCTTTTCCAGATGGCGATAATTTACTCAAATGCCACAGGAGATTCCTGCCAGAGCAGCTCTGAGCTCCACACAGGGATAGCTCACCCCAACCCTGAAACTGCTGTTATTTCTAAACACCTGGGAAAAGCCCACATCAGTCCTAAAATGAAGGTTTGGTAATTAAAAACCCTAAATCCTTGCTTTGTCGAGAAGCAGGGAAGAAACCCCACGCCCGCATCCAAGAGGGCGACACCACCAGCGCCCCACTAAATAGAGGAGAAAACGGAAAGAATGAGGGGAGCTGAGCACCCCTGGAAGCAGCCCTGGCTCCGTGGGGTCAGGATGGCATCATCCCTGTTCCCCAAATCCCCACGGTGCAAATGCATCACATTCTCCCTCTGCCCACAGAGGCGCCGGCAGCGAGCTCTGCCTCCACATCACATATCGACAGACTCTTAATTCCCATTTCTCCCCCCCTCCGTCTCCCTCCGCAGCATCCGCAGGCTCAAGGTGAGGCCCGGCAGCATCGCGGGATCGCCGCCGCCTGATAAATTACATTTACGCGCCGGGTCCTTTTCATGGCTGGTGACTTTCCAGCAAAGCAATTATCACTGCAGAATGCGTAATAGCCTAATTAATTACTATTGTCAGGCTGGCCTCTGTGCCATGATTATACCTTCCGAAGCCAACTTTTTCAAACATTTGGAAGCAGAAATATTATTATAATTGACTGACAAAACGGTAAAACTCCCCCGGCGCAGCCGGTGCTCCTCCTGGCGCGGCGGCGAGGACCGACCGTCTGAGCGTCCCCGCTCCAAAGGCGCGGGATTTGCATCGCACCGGCGGTGAGTTTATTCTTATATCCATGAGATCAAGTGCAGGATAAGTAGTGGGTTATTTCCATCTAAATACTGGTGGCAGTAAACCACAAATGAGCTCTTTTTCAGCGCAGAGGAACAGCTGCCGGGGGAGAAAGCGGCAGCAGAGACCCCAAATGTTGAAGAAAACTGATGAAAAAATTAATTCAAGCCTTCGCTATTTTCCTCGCTTTTTTTTTTTTTTTTTTTGTTGATGTGTAAAGAAGTCAGGGAGAGCGGGAGGGTGGCAAGAGGCGGGGGAGACTGGGAAGGAGTTGCTGTCCCAAGAGAGATCTGGATGACTAGGATGGACACCCTGTGTGTTGGGGTCCTTTGGTGCCTCTCAAGTGTTTCGTGCTCGACTGACACCTTAAGTCCATCATGGGTGTGCTCAGACCTGCCGTGCACCCACAAACCCATCATGCACCCACAGACCCATCACACACCCCCACAGACTCACTGTGCACCCACAGATCCATCACACACCTCCACAGACTCACTGTGCACCCACAGACCCATCATGCAC
>NW_020955619.1:6303-60239 GCF_003031625.1 Empidonax traillii | reverse complement strand
AAATATTGCAAGCTTATTTTACCACCCTCAGTACCATAATTGAATCCTCATTTTTCAGTGACTGCTTTGGTTGGTTCTCAATTTTTTTTTTCTATTTTTTCCCCTGAATTTATTTTTTTAGTGCATTTGCTGACAGTTGGCAACTCCAAACCATCTGCCACCAACACACACCCCAAAACCAAAGTCTTCAGCATCCAACCCAACGAGGACCAGGTTGATTCCTGACCATCACCAGGAGAAGGTGCCACCTGGGCAGGTTAATTCCCAGCATGGCCAGATTTCTTACAAGCCCCCCAAATTATTTTCCCTGGAAAAAAAAGTTTTCCTGGAAAATGACGTTTCTGGAAATGTATTTTCCTGCAAAAATATACAAAATTTCCTGGGCAGAGGATACAGGCAGGGACGCTGGGGCTCTGCCTCCCTGGCGTGGATGATGTGGGGTGATGAGGGGATTCCCAACGGCCCCTGGATTTGGGATGGAGCCGAGATGGAGTCGGGATGGCCCCGCACCCCGAGCATTGCAAAGTTTCACCTCCCATTTAGCAGAACAAAACTTTTAATTTAGATGTTTTCATCTATCTATCAGAGTTAAAAAAAAATAAGTTTAAAATAATGACTGTAATAAATGAAGGTAATTAATTGTAGTTTGTTCCTTTACTGTCTAGTCAGCTTAATTTTACCTTTTCATCTAATAATGAGAAAATAATTTTTGTGCTCTGAGGGTTAATGATATGTAACTGCAAGAGCTGCTAATTGCATGTTGCAAACTATTCATCAAAATCCCCATCTGCGCTACTTGATTATGTTTGCTAAATTATTGCTTTGAATTATCTTTCATAAAGCAACTTTTGTAATTAGCAGGGCTTTCGCTCTGCTCTTTTCTCTGGCACAAGGATATTCAAACTTTGTCCCTCTCAAGCTGTTGCCATTAAACTGCTTTTGGGGAGAGAAAGGAGCTGCCCTTTAGTTGATGGAGGGGGGGGGAATAAAAGCCGGGTTTATCCTCTCTGGTTATAATTTATTCTCCTGGTCCTGCTATTCCTTTATGGAGGAAAAAATTATATAGGAGCCGAAATATATGGGAGGTGTATTTGGGAATAGCAGAGAAATAGCCCATCCACCCCTCCCTCAGATTAATATTTAAGAATTATATTTTTCCCCCTTTTTTTCTTCCCCATTTAGAGGGAGAATGTTTGCCATTTATCACCCCACTTTTATGGGCTCCTTCCCGTGATGCAGCACTTGGCCTTCCCTGGTGGATATTCGTGGGGAGAGAGGAAAAGTGGGATTTGAAGGGGAAAAATATGATAGGAGTGGGTGCAGATTTTCAAAATTTGAAAAAAAAAGGGAGGAAAAGAGGAAAAAAAGGGAAAAAGGAGACGGAAGGGCTGAAAAAAGAAAAAAGGGGAAAGGAGGGGAGAAAAGGAGAAAAAAGGGGGGAAAGGGGGAAGAGGAAGAAAAGGGGGGGAAGCAGAAAGAGAAAAGAGGGGAAACAAAGGACAAAGAGGGGGAAAGAGGGAAAAAGGGGAAAAGAAGGGAAAAGGGAGAAAGAAGGCAACAGAGGAGAAAAGAGGTGGAGGGGGGAAGAGGAAAAATAGAAGAGAGGGGAAAGAGGAAAAAGTGGAAAGAGAAAAGAAAAAGATGAAAGGGAAGAAAAAGGAAAATATTTGAAAAGAGAAGGAAAAAAAGAGAGGGAAAAAAGGAAGGAAAAAAGAGGAGAGAAAAAGGTAAGGGAAAAGAAGAGAAAAAGGGGGAAAGAGGGGAAAAGGGGGAGAACAGAGTCCTGAGCCCCACTGAGCCTGGCTCCAGGAGCAGCACCCTGGTGTCCATCCTGCTCCTCCCAGAATCCCAACCTCAGGGGAGCAGAATCCACCTTTTGGGATAAAATCCTCCAAAACCTCCCATGGAAAAAAATTCCCAGGAGGGAGGAAGGTGGCAGAGCTGGGGAAGCAGCTGCTGCCGGGCTGGGAATGACATCCTGCTTTCCCTCACACCCCCATAAATCCAGAGCCACTTGGGCGGAGGGGCCGGCTGGGCTTCCCGAAGGACATTGCTCATATTCCTGTAGCGGATCTAATGAAGACTATTGGAAAAAATGCAGTATTTAAAAGACTGAAAATGTATTCCTATTGTTATCACTCTCTTTTATGTGTTTATGCACAGAGCATCGGAATGAATCAATACTGGATTGCCCTATAAATAAATGAGCATATCCGTAAACCCAGTAATAAAATGAAGTGATGAAAAATATGGAAATCAGTCACATTTGTGTAAATCCACTTATTGTTTACTTTAATATTTTCTTATGCAGCTCTGAAGCTCCAAAGAGACAGATTTAAAACCAGGTAATGCTCAGCAGATGACAGATCCTAATGTGTCGCTGCCGGCAGGCTCGGAATACCGGCAGCTCTCCGGGGATTTCCATCCAAGCACATTAGAGGAGCAGGGGAAGCAGCCCCCGAAGAGAGCATTAAATTGCCAGGGAGAAAAGAGGTGTCCTGAAGTGCCACGTGACTCTTGAGGGCATCATCAGGGACCAAAGCCAAAGCATCTGTGGAGCCTCCAGGGCTGTGCAGCACCTGGGGCGGGATGGAGGATGGAGGAGTGGGATGCCTTCTGTGGCAGCGTGGTAGGATGGGACCATGTTGTCCCACCCTGGTGCTCAGCTCCTCCTCAGATTCCCCACTGCAACCTAATCTGGGAGACCCTGGACATGCCACGGCATCTGCTGTGCTACTGCCTGGTCACAGCATGGCATCTCCTGGTCACACCATGGCATCTCCTGGTCACAGCATGGCACCTCCTGGCCATGCCATTGTCCCTCCCAGTCATGCCACGGCACCTCCTGACATCATGGCATCTCCCAGCTACACCACGGACAGACCATGGCATCTCCAAGCAATACCTTGGCATCTCCAAGCCACACCTTGGCATCTCCTGGCCACTCCATGGCACACCTCCCCCCACTCCTTCCCTTGCCTGGAAGCTCTCCAGGGAGGACCACCATCCCCAGCGTCCTGCAGGAGACATCAGGGAGCTCACTGGCAGTAGGGCCCTGCCCACTCCACCTACAAGGCACAAGGACTGGTCAGGGAGCCAAAGCAGATGGATTTTTTATCAGCTGCAGAAACCCTTCAGGGAGTGGGAACAGTGACCTCCTACCTTGGCCACACCACGCCACGTCTAGTCTGTCTCTCCCAGGGCTCTCCCCACTTCAACCCCCCAAGAGCTGGTGCATTGGGAAGGGTCTGGGATCACCCCCAGGACCGTGGAGGGGTGAGAGCAGGTCTTGCTCCCCTGCCCACCTCTCCTTTGAGCGTTCCCACTACCGCTGCCAGCTTTCCCTCCCACCCTCCCAGGCTGGCAGAAACACCCCATCCCACACAGCCTCCAAGAAAAGCTATTTTAGAGTTGCTCTTTTTTTTTCTCCTCCTTCCCCCCCTCCCTTTCTCGTCTTTTTTTAATTCATTTTTTTTAACAACCAATCCATCTCCCCCCATCTGGGCTGTGAGTTGGGTGCCAGCAGCTCCGCGCCGAGCGCTCGGCGTTTGCTTTTTATAAACGCCTCGCAACCCAAAGTTTCCTCCCTTGCTGCCAAGGATGCAAGCAGGTGGATACCACACCCAGGAGGGTGCTGCTGCATCCCCCAGGAAGACCCTCTCCCCCAGTTCTGCCCATCCAACCAGAGGCAGAGAGAGCCAGAACCACCCAAACCCCAAAGTTAGGGGCTCGAATTTGTTTTTGTGGCTAATTAGCTTCCCTTCTGTCAGTCACTTATATCTAGAGATCCCAAAAATCTCGTTGCTGGGGAGGGAAATCCACCATCCTGCCGAGCTCATTCCCTACCAGCAAATTTCCTTCACCTCAGGTGCGTTTTTCTCAAATTCCCAGCTGAGTTCAATTAAATGTTTATGAGACTCCGCCTTTTCCCCTTTTCCACCGAAGGAACAGCATCAAGCTCCTTCTGGAATAAAACAAAAACAAAAGGTGGAGGGGGGGGGGAAAAAAAAGAAAAAAGAAAATCAAGGTGGTTTAAGAGGGTTGGGGTTTGAAATTGGAGGAATATGATTCCCCCAGACCGGCTTTGCTCCGTGTTGCGTTGGCAGCATCGACGAGGGGGTTTATATGAATAATTGAAGAAATTCTGTATTCCCTGCAAAAGAAAAGGCAAGCAGAGAGGGTTGTTGAGATAATCAGGAGCTCGCTAATCAATATTCTCAGCCCCAGCCTCCTCCTCGCTTCTCCAAAAGGAGCAGTGCCATAAGCTCATCAGTAACTGTAAAAAAAACATCGCACTCCGAGTGTCAAAATAGTCAAGCACAGCATATTGTATTGCCAGATTTCCCTCCCGGTCCACCCCGGTGCCAGATTCCATCCATCAGCGGGGAGGGAAGCCGTCCAACGCTGACTTACTTACGCTTAAGTGTTCATAAATAAGGTTTTTAAGATATAGATGGCTTTTTAATTTTGGTGGAATGTAGGAGAAAGAGAAGAGAGTAAAAAATGATGGGGTTGATGCGGCGGGAAGCGACCTCTGGGGTGCTGCCTGGTAAATCCTGCAGCCTGGGGATACCCCAGTGCTTATCCGGGTTGTACCGTGGGGAAAACAGCCAGAAAAAAAATTTAGGCTGGCACCATAAACTGTGGCAAAGGCTTTGTCTGACGTGGAGATCTGGCGAAAGGACGTATTCCCGCTACGGAAACCTCATTAGACAAAGTCTAATTGCTGCCCTGCAGTCGGTGGGAAGACACAGACACCGTCAAACCTGAGTGGGGGGGTGGCCATTAATTGCTTTTTGATAAACTGGGGGCCGAGGTGCCAGTGCTGGAGGTCAGGAAGTGTCTGCTGGGGCTCAGCTGGGCCCCGAGCTCCAGCGATTCAATCCCATCCCCAACTGGCCCAGCTCCCAAAATGGGCACTTTTGGGGCAAATTGGCTTTGCCAGAGAAGGAGCTTCTCCCACAAGGATCAGCTGCCGGTCCTGGCTGCAGGACCTGCAGTTTGCTCCACCCTCATGTCCCACCAAAACCTCAGGGCTGGGACCCCCATGGAGCCACCCCTGCATCCCAGTGCCCTGGGATTTAAGCAGTGGCTGCCTGGATCCTGAGGGATTTGGCTCCTTCCTCCCTGGCACCACCAAAAACCCACCGGGCCGTGCCACGGTGGGATGGGGGGCAGGAGACCCAGTGTGGGACGGTCACCACCACCCCCTGCCAGAGAGGCTGTGGGTGAACCCTGACCATCAGTCACCCCCTCCCCATATGTAAATCCCTGATGCCAAAGATGTATGGAGCCAATCACCAGGGGTCACTGCCAGGTGGAAAATTCAGACAACGGAGCTCCCGGTCTCCGATGAATTTGTGCGAGATTGCAAGTTACTGCCTTTTATTGGACAATATAAATATTTCACTGTTATATAAAAAAATATTGGCGAGAAAGCAGATAAAGCCGGGTCCTGTGTGTATACAGAGAAGCAGGGAGTGAAAAACGGCCGTCAGCATCTTTTTAACGGCTCTGGTGCAGCACAGGAACACGGGATGGGAAGGGTTTGATGACCACAGGGGCACAGTGAGACCAGGGGATCTCAAGGACCCCCATTCCAGACCCACCAGGACCACGCTGGAAAAGGGAGCGATGCCAGGGGCACAGCCTGGACACACAGTGTGGTCAAAGGGGTTGTGCCACGTTCCAGCCACGATGGGGAGCAACACACAGGATGCAGCAGCACACAGGGAAACCTTGGAAACTCAGTACCATTCCCAAGAAGAAGATGCTGTCCCCAAGAAGCAGATGCTGTCCCCAAACCTGTGCCCACCAGAGGACGCCCGGGAGGATCAGGTCAGGAACAGCCTCGCCATATGTATCAATCCCAAATGCATTTTCCTAAGTCTCCCCCAATTTGCCCTTCTGGGATCACACCTGTCCCCATCTGCAGACTCCCGTGCCAGCACAGGACACCCTAATTGCACGTTCACCAACACATCAACCCTCCCCTGTGACAATAAAGCCAGAGAAAAGAAAAAACAAAAAGCCTTTAGGAATCGATACCTCTTTCTCTCTCTCCCTATATTTTATTAAAAACTTCAGCATCAATATTAATGTTTAAATCCTCACCAAGCTGAGTTTAATTACCTGTAAACTGCATCCACAGCTACGTGGACTTTGCTCCTCACTGCAGTAAATACAACTGAGAAGGAGCAGTGCCAGCACCTCCGAGAATCCCCTTCCCATCCCCACAGGAAGGGATGTATCCAACCCCCCCAGCCCTCAGCACCACGGTGGGTAATGGAGCTGGAGCCACGTCCTGGTCTGGGCATGGATGGAGCCGAAGAGAGAAGAGGGAGATGAGAAAAGGGAAAAAAATGAGATTCTAGGAAGAAAATGATGCGTAAATATAAAATATCTGGGGCTCTTGCTGCCAAAAGGAATCTGCTTCCAGCCACTACATGAATCACATTTGGGAGGGGGGGGATGAGGGAGAAGCAGTTGAATGGAGTCCATTAGTGGCTGAGGACGATGAATAACTCGCAGGCAGCAGGAACGGCTCCCGAATGCCGGCGAGGTCACGGATGGCTGGCATGAAGGGCTGGGAGCTGCCGGAGAAACCAAGAGGGCTGGGACCAGATCCCACTTAACCCCCACCAGCAGCCACCTCCTCCCTTTGCCTGCTGTGCCAGGAAAGAGGAATACAAGCTTGTTGTGCTCTCCTGCCTGCTCTGGCACCCACGGGCACACAGCAAGTGGCACGGCAGCCAGAGGGAGCAAAGAAGGTCCCCACTGCTGCCACTGGTCACCCCAGGGCCCACCCCAGGGCCACCAAAGTCCAGGGCACAGATGCTGAGCACGGGATTTCGGCATCTGAAATGGAATCAGGGTTTAGAGTGCGTTATCAGCGGAGCCGTAATGGGATCTTGCAGAGGGCAGAGATTTGAGATGCGCATCAGATTCCCATTCCCAGGGAGCCAGGAACAGGCTGTGATTTTGAAAAGCCCATCTATCCAGGGATGTTATCGCATGTGCCGGTGCTCCAGAGTTCTGCCATCCTGCTCCTTCCTGAAGGCCGAAGAGGAGCTGATGGAGGGGGCCAGCCTGATCCTGTGCTCCTGGACCCCACATCCCTGCAGCCCACCTGGCATCCCGCAGCCTCAGCTCCTCCCAGCCGGCCTCGTTAAGGCCCCTTCCCTATTAGATCCATCCCAGGCAGCTTCCCAACGCCAGGGCTGGGACGGTGGCGGCGGCAGCGTTCGAGGGCTACACTTCCACAATAATGTTCATTTCCATATTCATTCCGTGTTTATCTCGCAGATGTACGGAGCCGTTACAATGGAGAAAAAAGAGAACTTGGAATTTGTTCTCCAAAGATATTCAAATTAGTTAATCAAGAGTCCTTTTATCACGTGTCTCCTGTACCAGCAGCAACTATCCATCGAGATAAATGATCAGCTGCTAATAACTGATTACACTGCAGCAAGTGTTTTCTTATCCCCATTACCACCATGTTTAAAGACATTTTATAAATTTCTAATTATTGTAAATTGTTTCTCCTTTGGAAAACATCTTCCCATAGTCATCAGCTGTCAATTTGCCCTGAAAATCTCTCTCTGAAATGAGCTCATTGCAGGATGCTCAGCTAGCAGAGAAAACCCTTCCAGGCTCCTGGCTGGTGGGAGGCAGCCTGGACACCTCCATACTGGGGCAATGGGGGACCAGGATGCTCCTCCACCCCCTTATATGTGAATCAGGCTTGAAAATAAAATAAAAATATCCATAAATTGGATCAGCTCTGGCTGGTGCTGCCTTTACCTGGTGCAGGAGGCCAAGGTATGGTGGAATGGGCTATTGCTCTGAATGGATTCACTCTCTGGAGAACCACAAAGAAAAAAAATAAGCCAACAGCTCTTGGCAAGCAGAGGCACCAGCTCATACCCACACCGGCATCCGAGGGCAGATCTGGGCTAGGAGAGCCCTAAATAAGATCCCGCTGGCTTTGTGTGTATTTCACCAGTGAAAGCTGAAATAGTTGAGAGGGTTTGAAGCCAACCAGGACTTTAAATCCAGCAGCCTCGAGCTGCCGCTCTGGCTGATTTCTGGGCCCCATTCATTATTGTAATCAATCAGCTTAAAGAAAAACAACCGCAAAAAACAACAATAAACCACCCTCTAAACTCTCTCAGGCACTTTAATGGCTCCTTCCGTCTTTCCCAGCTATGACCACAGAGTTGGAGCAGCAATCCATGTGCCATGGGCCAGGCTGCAGCTGGCAGGGTCCATACTGGGGACCACAAAGGCACGGGCAGAGCATCCATGTGCTCCTGGAAAGGACCCAGGATGCAAGGAGCATGCCTGGCATGGCACCAATCATCCATTCCTTGGTGATGGTGGCTCCATTGGTGACATCTGCTGCCCAGGGATGACCAGGACAGGCACACCCCCCCCATGCCCCATGGTGTAGCCAGACCCTGGAGATACTTGCCAGGGTTTGGTCAAGTTCCTCCTCACTGGAGCTGATTGAGCCAAAGCTGCTGGAAGCAGCATTAACGTGGAGACACGGGATGGAAGGAGGAAGAGGAGGGTGGAGGAAGGCTGCCCAGGATAACCTCCCTGCAGAGGATCAGGGTGTCCAGCCAAGCACGTTCTCCGGGCAGAGCAGAGCCCACGGCTGCCAGGAAAGGGAGGAGCAGCCGCCGGGACACGGAGCCTGGCACGGAGCAGCCAAGGTCCTTCCCGGCTCCAGGGGGGCTCAGACCAGGGGAGGAGACGCCGCAGGCACCAGCCATGCCATTATACGCTTTATTGATGCTGTTCTGAAGAAAGCTAATCAATATATTAGATTTCCCAAAGAAAGAAAACACCAGCTGCCAGCAGCACAGAACTCCTGCGCCGCCGCAGTGCATTTTTCCATCAAGCCCCGGAGCCGAGCGTGTCTGAGCAAGATGAGGTCACGTTCAAGAGGAGACCTCCTGTTCCCCCCAGCCACCAGGTCAGGGCCAGGGCCACGGCCAATGCTCTGCCACCTGCCAAAACCTGAGGCCCCTGCCTTGGTTGAAATGAAAATGTGAAATTCCCCAAATCTCTTGCACCAGCATCCGTGTGGGACACAGGGAGGGAGCCCAGATCCAGCAAGACAAACCCAGCCTAGCCCAGCAGGGATCCCCAGGGAACCCCGAGTCCTGATGCTTCTGCATCCCTGTGAGGACCCACAGCTCCCAGAGCTCATTTGGGCTTCACGAGGGTTCCCACATTTCCCTGCAGAGCCATTCCCACGACACTGATCTGTCCCTGAGTGGTCACTCAGCCACGTGCCGGCACTGGAGAGAAACTGCAAAGTCTCAAACCAGTGGATGCACTTGGGATCCTGGCACATGGAACACCAAAATGTGGCACCTGGTGTGCCGCGCTCCCCACTGCCCCCACCCCACCACTGCTGGTGGTGACCATTCCTTAGAGCATTAAAGCCCATGCTGTGGCAGCTCCAAAAGCCATTTAAAAAGGACAGAATAAATCCACGTTGGAGCAGCAGGAAAGCAGACTGACGTCACGGGGAATTGATTAGTGCTTTAATAGAATTGGATCATCGGGAGGGTTGCAGACCCTGTTTCAGAAACCCAAATGTTATGCAGATTCACACTGAAAACCCTAAACCAGGGCACATTTATTTAACCGAGGCAGAGTAAATGTCCCACATTTCCCCAGGATTATCTGAACCATATCAGATATAATCCAATGATCTGTAAAGTGATTATACCCAACTGAATATACGAGATCTCTTCTGGTAATGCAATATTTCATCCAGCTGCAGACATTAGGAGGAGGCAAACAAAGGAGGAGATTTAATAAGTGGAAATAAAACTATAGGCAGAGATAGTTTTAAATTTTTCTTTTTTTTTGTATCGCATCTAATTGCAATCAACAACAGACATCTGACACAGTGACAGCATCAGCAAAATTGCTGCTGAGAGCACAGAATCTTTGTCTAAAAATAATCAGACATTCAGCGCACCACTGTTTGTTATAATGGTAATCGATGCTGGAGGCTTTGAATTCCATCAATTTATAGATCTGCTCTGTTCTGCCTGGTGATTGTGTTCTGCACACATCCCCTCCCGCCCGGCGCAGGCAGCGCCGGGGCACTGTGTGATTAAGATAAGCTCAGATTCCTTTCATACATTCCTTATCAGCTCTAATTCTCCACCAGGCAGAGATGTTCACAGCAGTTAAAGATTAGTTCAGCTTCTCAGACGCCAAATTTGAGGGTATTGATCAATAAATCAAATCACGGCAATCAATCGCCCGATCCAGCGAGTCTAGCCGATGCATTATTACTGGCGCCTTCCAAGCTGAGGCTTTTTCATGGGTTTCATCAAAACGCGGCTTCCCTGGCTCCCCGCCAGCTCCTGGGCTGCCTAATAGACTCCGCAGCAGAGGAGCTCCAGCCCAGCAGAAGAGCAATAAATCTCTCATCAAACAGCCGATAGAGAAACAAGATGAACATCTGTTTTGCTGCAATGAAACTCCTGTGTTCTTCAGAAGCTGCAAACCAGGTCTGACAGACCACCCCAAAGGCAGCTTTTGCCTTCAACAAAGCAGCAAAGCAGAATATTTGCCGGTTATTTCAATCAGGTAATTTAAGAAGACTTTGCATTCTCCTCTCTGCAGCTGCCAGAGCTTTACAGACAGGATTCCTGCTCAGTCGATAATAAAAGCCATCCTGGGACCCCGCACTATGAAGGCAATTTTATGATACCCATTATGTGGCAATGTAACTTCATTAAAAGCTGTTTATTCCCTCTAAGCATTTTAAGCACTTTCCCTCACCCATAAAGAAGAGCCTCTCGGTGCACTGGGAAGGTTATTTGTGCCGGGAGCTGCTTTTGGGTATCTCTTAGCGGGATGAGGGTCGTGCCGGCAGCGGGATCCTGGCAAAGGGGCTTCTCCTCCTGTTGGGCAGCGAGTCGAGAGCTGCTGAGAGGCAGTTGTATATTATTTTTATGATACACTCCCAATAAGCCTTGTTTACTGGAGATCCGTTCAGGTGACATTTATAATGTCACCTTCTTTTATAAATTAATATGGACAAGTGCCCCAAAAATTCACCTTCCCTGAGAGGATGGCTTGGCTGCTCTGCATACCCCTTTGCTCTTCCATTTGGGATAATTCAGGGCATCACGGCCCTGAGAGCTTAATTTTCTGACCCAGTGTTATAATTCAGCATCCAGAGATGGAACCGTGGCCATGGCAAAGTGGGAGCCAGACCCCATCCTGCAGCCAACTGCATCCCTGCAGCATTGCTGGAGTCACTGTGCTCCAAAGGAGGGATAAAATGAAATCCTTCAAAACAACCAAGCAACCCCTAAATCTTAAATTTAATGCTCCTTATTCCTGATGGAACCATTAGAGCACAAAACCCCTCAAAAAACTCTGATGGTTTGGCCCCATTCCATTCTTCATAAGCACGGCCAATAGACCAGGGATAGGTTGGGGTCAACTCTCCCAGAAGCTGCCAAAACAAATCCCACATGGAGCTAAGGAGTTAATCCCCCATGGCAGGGAGGGGGTTTGCCTCCAGACGGGATTCAGGAGCCCTTTCATCTCTCCAGGTTGATGGAGCAGGTGGATCCATGAGCTGCCAAGGTGGCCACAGCAACTGGATGTTTGTGCTCCGCTGATATTCAGGAGTCAATGAAACCACCCATGAGCCACCTCCTGGTCTAACGGTGTGTCCTCAGTTAGCCAGTGGCCTGGGAGAAATTCTCCCTAAAGCAGGGCAAGCCAACCCATATTTCTAAATTCTACTTAAAATAGTGTGAATTAAAGGGGAAAAGAGGCAGAGGATGAGAGAGAGAGAATGAGGGAGAGAAGGAGAGAGAAAGAGAGAGAGAACCAATGACTCACAAAAAGGGGGTGAATCCCCAATTTTTTGCTCCTGGAGAATTTTCTCCTCCAGCCACCCAGGTTTTTCCCATTGCACAGAGGCTGTGATGTCTTTAGGGAATGGACTTAAAGGTCTGTTTAGGAGGGACCACCATACATTGCCCCCACGTTCTCCTGAGTTAATACTCCCCAAAAACACCTCCAGGAATGCACTCAAAGGACGCAGCTGCGTCTTTAGCAATTAATAATCAGGACAACCATTGGTATGAATATCCATGTTTCAAGGAAAAGAGAATTCCTTTCTTGCTACCTTCAAAATATCGTCACCTTTCTCCAAATAAATGGATGTAGAGACTTGCACGGCTTGTGGGAATAACATAGGGCAGGGCAGGATCCCATGCTCATCACTGAGCACCAAACCCAACAGCAACAGCTCGATATTCTCCCACAAACACAAGCACAAATATACAGAAAATACTCTTAATGGCTCAGTATTTCTTTAAACACAGTCACTAAGCAAAAACAGAATTACTAGAATACATTTTAATTGATTTACAACAGCACTTAGTAACAGGGATAAAAGAAAAACTTGTTTTATTGGACTAATTAGCTGGACTGACTCTGAGTTGGAAAAGTGTATCCCTGCAGCTCGTCATGACCCTGAGTGGCACCTAACACCAAACAGCTTTTATCCGTGGAAATTCCTTTAGCAGAATCAGAGAAAACATGCTGCCAAATGGTTATTGCCAAGAGACAGGGGAGCAAAGGGTTGCTCCAGGGATGGAGCCACCAAACGGGACACACCAGCCCCCCTGGAGGATTTGAGCATCCCCTTTCCATCCATAAACACATCTTTATTACAACTTGGATATATCCTTCCCTTAACGACTTTTAAGGGCAGCAGATAAAGTCGAAAGAGGCGCACAAACAATCAGCAAATGTTTAATATTCAATAAATGTGTCAATTTTACATACGGATGCAAATGGGGCTTTATTGAAGAATTGGTAAACTTCCTTGGAGGAAAGTAAGTGCGTTTTAGCCTTCAAGGGGTCCCCGAAGAATAGAAATGGAATGTGATTTGTGATAAAACTCAGCTGCTCTATAAAAGACGTTAAATAAATGTTGCTGTTTCACTAGGGATATACAGAATTGATTGCATTATAGACTGATTCCAAGATGCACATTCCCTGCCAGCCATCCGCTCGCTCCCGCACGCAGTGCAGCCCCTTCCCATCCCCTTGCCAGCTTCTCATGTTGGCTCCTTAATTCCAGCACAGAATTTTCTGGAAATACTTTAAAACCACCCTTCCCTGTGGTTTTGCCTGCTGTGGCATCCCAAGCATCAACTGCAACGGCACAGGGCTGGATCTGCCTCAGCCTCAGGGAAATACCTGCAGTGCAGGGCGAGAGCCACTACAGATCATGGAGCCATGGAATGGTTTGGGTTGGAAAGGACCTTAAAGACCACCGAGTTCCAACCCCCTGCCATGGGAAGGGACACCTTTCACTAGCCCAGGTTACTCCATGCTCCGTTAACCCGGCCTTGATCCACCTCCTAAACCGCATAGTATCCCCTTATTTTTGCCTCACTGGAGTTGACAGCAAAGAATCTGGAACCACCACTGAACACGAAACCAACGGGAGATGAGGAGCAATTAAAAACATTCTCACCACCAACACCAAGCCAAGCCCCCCCAACCACCCTGACCATCCTCCACCGGCACCGGGGGACCACTGGAGTGAGGAGCAACACCGGGAAGGGCAAGGCAAACAAACCAACCTCCGACAGACAAATGAGAGGCCAACGGTACCACCGCGGCGAGCACAAACTGTGATATAATTGTGCTGCTGCTACATCATCTTTAATCAATAACATGATTGCGCGCACAGCCCAAATCCCGGCCTCCGCCAAGAAACAGCATGTTGTTAAAAAGCCCAATAGCTTTTTTTTTTTTTCCCAGCTAATAGGTGGCTCGTTCCCTCAACCCTGCTGATTTTTTAAATAAACCCAAATTCCAATAATTGTTTAATGTTTATTTTTATTTAGCTCCGGTTCACCTACTCTGGCTCTCCGTGTCAGAAATTGATATTTTTGTGCCGGTGACTGGGAGAAAATAAATAAAATAAAATTAGGAAACTGTTGGTTATGCCTCATCATAGTCGGACTGTGTTGTAACCGCGGCTCAGAGCGGCTTTCGGGGTTGTCAGAGGCTCTGTTCCCCCTAAATTCGTATTTGCTGCATTTTCCAGGGATCAGCTCGCCCCAGGACCCTTGGGTTCCCAGCACACAAGAGCTTTTCCATAAACACAGGATTGTTCTTTTCCCTTTCGCTTAACAAAAGCCTGGATTTAAGCCCAAAAGAGATGTTCTTGCTTTCCAGGTGGATTCATCCCTTTAAAATCCACCAGCAGTGCCGCCGCCTTCCCGTCCCCCACCCTGAGTGGGGTTGAAGGTGATTCTGGAAAAGTACAGGAAAGCTCCAACCAATTCCTTTAGGAGATCCATCACGTCAGATTAGCAACTTAGTTTCTTATTAGCTATTTTCCATCCTATCATATTAATATTTGTTTTCACTATACAATGCAGGAGTCTTATCATATTAGCAACTTTCACATCACATTAGTGAAAACAAATACTAATACAATACAATACTAATATGACATGATCTGATGGGAAATTGCTAATACAATAAGACTCCCCTACCATATTAGTACAGAAACACTGTATGTCCCACTTACAGCTCTCTCCGAACTGGGTAAATACCTGGAAGTTTCAGAACCAGCCACGCTCGCCGTGTCCCAAGGTGCCCGCATGGGATGGCACCGAGGATGCCCGCGGGGGATGCACGTGCACAGGATCCACAGCAGATGCATTACATTGCAATGAAATTCCTGATTCAGAAATAAACCGGGAAAATTTGGGTCCCCACACTATGGGACTGGGTGTCCTGGGTGTGGTGGTGGATGGAGATCTGAGCCAGCTGCCATGACCCGGGAATGGCATGCAGCTCTGGGAAACATCGCGGGCGGAAAACTCTTACAAGCAACAAGGGAGAATCCAATTAGACCAAGAGCCTCATAAGAGTTCTGGCATCAGCAGCTGCTTCTCCCCAAGCCCCCAACGCTCCCCAAGCTCCCAGAACAAACCTGTGGCGGTGCCGGAGAGAGCAGCCGCGGTGCTGGGAACTGTCCCAAGGAGCAGGAGACTCCACAACCAGTTTGCAGCAGGAACTGGTGTGGGGAGCACATCTGAAGTGCCAAGGAGGAATATTCCCAAGCAGAAATGTCACAAGGAATATGGAGCTTACACCAAGGAGAAAAGCTGGACTATGGGAAGGCCCTGTCAGTGGCCCCTGGGACAAGGATGTTCACCCTGGGACAAGGCTGTTCATGCTGAGCACCAGGCCAGGAATGAGATACAATCCATGCATTAGGAAAAGTGAACACTTTAAAACACCAGCTCCATTGGGTACCCTCCTCTGGTCCTGGCCAGGAGTTCAGCCCCATCCGCCAGTGCCAGGAGCCATTTTCCTGCTCTCCTGCTTAAATTCTCCCGCAGGTCCCGTCAAACATGTCCCAACTTTTGGCCATGAGCTTCAAGCTTGAAAACAGAGGCGTTTCTTGCCCCAGCTCCATGGCAAAGTCACCTCCAGAGCTGCTCTCTGGCTCAGCACTGGCACTGGCACGCATCCATGGATGTTCTGTGCCACCCTGACCAACTGTGCCACAACTGCTGCAGAAAAGCGCTCCCGCATGGAGCGAGGCAGCCCATCCCCTCCGAGCCATGCCCAGCTCCGGCACACTCAGCATTTTCTATTCTCTCAGCAATTTTCTGTTCTACTGAATTAGTAGTTTGTATTGAATTAGTATTCATTTTCCCTAATATGATATATAAGCGTAATCACGTTAGTGACTTTGATATCGCATTAGGCTCTACCGCCGGCACGAATCCCGGCCCCCGCAGCGCCGGTGGGAGCACCACCACCACGGAGGAATTCTGTGGGAATGTTCCTGATGAGGGGCTGGATCCTGCTCTCACCAACCCCTCCCAGCCCCGCAGTGCCGAGCTGAGGTCCCTGCCAGGATTTCCCCGCCTGTGATGGCAAACCAAACTAAAGGATGCTGCACCCCGAACGAGGAACTCCGCCTAAAATGAAAGATTCCCAAAAGCTGCAGGTGCACAGCATTAGCCAGCAGCACCCATGCTCACAGCTCTGAGTGCTCCTCTCCTTGCAAGCCACAGAAATTTGGGAATTAAAGCTGAGCAGACAGCAGGATGCAGGCTGGGAGATCAGAGTAACAGCAGGGATGGGGGATGTTCGCTCCGCTGCAGCCAAGAGCTGGCATCTCCCATGGGAAAACCCCAGCCAGCACTGAGCCTGCCTCAGTTTTCCCATCAGGATGACACTGGGCTCTGTAGGGCCTAATCCTTAATTAGCTGATGAAGTTGTAATGAGCAGAAGCAGCAAGAGGCAGATGGGGGGACAGGGAAGGTCCCTGTGTCACGGGGCACAGAGGGATCGGGGATGGAGGGAAGGGCACCAGGGCCAGCACGGGGTCACTGGTGGGCACAGAGAGGTGGTTCCAGAGTTCATCCCACACAGCTCCATGCACTCAGCAGCAGGACAGGAATGGGCTCTGTGTCAGAGGAGCAGCTCCAGAGTTCCATCACCAGCACACCCCCCCCACTGCCAGCACGGGGTGAGCGGTGAGGGCTGGCCACCTGTCACATCCCAAATGGCTCCTGCACGGACTCACATCATCTTCACATCAACATGAAATCACGTTTCTCTTAATCCACTGCCCACAAGGCTCCAACAGCATCGAGTCTGCACCTCTAATCGAGATTCCATCACCCACCGTGGGTGTGAGCGGGAAGGACCAAAACATCACCAGAGCCAGAGCTGAGCTGCCCCGTGAGCATCAGTCAACATCAGAGCAGTCACACGGTGTAACAGCAGAACTTCTAACACATATTTATATACATGTTATATTTTTAAATTTGTTTTATATATCTATTTATATAATAGATATATATTTATATACATGAATCCCTACCTGCAGATGCCCACGCAGACATCCCAGGAGAGCCAGCAGCTCTCGGCACCGAGCGCCCAACCCAGAGCCCAGAGGTTTCCCAGGAAAAACGCTCCCAGCCAGGCACAGATGTGCACACAGGCGTGCAAACACACACTGAGGCATATTTTAAAATCCTAAGAAAACCCTGAGTCTTCACTGTCAGTGCTGTATATCACTTTGAGATATATACCATATTAGCAAAAAGAACTGAATTATATTGCATTCATGATGCAATTAAACACTTCACTAGGAATCAATGTAAAACTGATGAGGCCTGAAAGTAGTGCATATGGCTTAGAACATTATAAAACATTACCTTCACTCAAATCCTTTTCAGTAGCAATTTAAATCTTCTTACAGTTACTGCTGCCAATGGTAAACCATCTACTGATTCATAACAGTGCATGGGAACGAATGAATTTTTTTAAAAATTTATTCAACTACTAAATTACCCATGAAACCGGAATAGCTGACAGAAGTAATCTGAATTATTATTAGCTCTGCAAGTATTCTGCATTAGCCAATTTAAAACCACGGCTCACAGGCAGAAACCAGTTAGTACAGGCAGGGTGTTAAATGACTGCCATAGTTCTTCATTTTACTGCTGCTTACGTTTAAAGGTCAAGAGATAAAAATTACATATGACTGCAAACACAGAAAGGGTGTTTATCTTTTTTTTTTTTTTTTCCCTACGAATCAGGTCAACCAGAAACCTTCAAAACATTTGGAGAGATGATTGTGTAAACCACGATGCCTCCGAATGACCCCAAGATTTAAGAGGGGGTTATGGAGCTGCACCAAAGGGGGTTTTTGTTCTTCCTCATCCTCATAGTTTTTCATGGCAGAACACAGGGATGACACGGTCCTGACCTCTAAAATATGGGTGTGGTGTTGTGATCCAATGCCCAGCTGAGCTGTGGATGTGGGGATGATGAACCCCACAGTGACAAAGGGTCCCCATGGGTGAGGAGTAGGGGTGGCTGGAGGGACTCTCCAACCCCTCTCCATCAACTCCAGCACCAGGAACTGCTCGCAGGAGGATGAGCAATTCATCCCCAGCTGATATCCCTACTGGGCTCCTAATCCAGGGGCTGATTAGTCAGAAAGGAAAACTACCTGGAGATTTGGGCACCAGCTGCTCCCAGCAGCGTCAGACCCTGGTGCTCCTGGAAAAAGGGGAGGGGGTGGCACCCAGGGGCAGGCAACCACTGTGCCATAAATCACCCCATTTATAAACCCTGACAAGGTGAGAGAAGTCCCTCAGATGCCACACATGCCACAGCTCTCTTTACCTCTTGCCAGGCAATTAAAACCCGTGCAAGCCTGGCGAGGACGAGCTCACGGGCGCACTTGGGGTCGCTGGTGCTCATCTGGGGGTGAAGAAGGTGACCCCACCAACCAAAGGCAGTGACGGGCAAAGCAATGCCCCACACACATCCCAGATGGATCTCAGTGGTCACTTTGCCCATTTTCCATGGATGAGGAGGGTAGGCCAGGGCAGGTTTCTGAGTAGAAGCCCCCAGTGCCAGCGCAGAGCGGAGTCGGTGTCTCTTTAACTGACCATAACACTGCATCATCCTTTCTCTTCCTATTTTCAGTTTTATTAGCAAAGCAGCACAATGTTTATACTAGTGGGTATTACATTTGCCAGAACAATTACGCTATGACAAATGGCACATCAATGTAATCCATCAACTCGGCCCAGACAGGAATCCTTTATCCCGGGCTGCCATTAATTCCCAGCCGGGTCTCTGGGGTCCCATGCGTCAGTAACCATGACAACCCGGGGGACGCCGGGCGGCGATGGCACCTCGTTGGGAGAGACAGGCACCTCGGTGGGGCGCTGGGAATTCACCTCTGGAGCCGGCATGTCACCCCTGGGATTGGACGTGGGGGAGGCGTTCACAGGCCGAGCCCCTCCGTGTGGATCGGGGCTGTGCAGGAGCCCAATCAGTGTGGGGACACCGGGAGAGGCCACAAAGGGTGGTGGCACAGGAAGGTGGTGACACCAGAGGGCGATGGCACAGCCCAGGCTCCAGCACACAGCTCCTGTGTGGATTCTCCGCTGTCTACCATGACACTGTGCTCCCATGCCCTCTCCCCATCAAGGACAATCGTTCAAGGTGGTTTTCTCTGGCCCGCTTTCATGGAAGTTTTTGGAGGATCTCTTAAAACACATCACCAGAAATTAAGTTAAATTTAACCAGAGGAATCCAATGTTCCTGAGGGGGATGGACATGGAGTACAGCTCTCAGCACTGCAGGAAGCCAGGTACAGGGAGATGGGACAGGCATGGGACAGTGGAGATGACCACTGTGGAGCTCACCATGGTTGGACAAGTGACGAGCCAGTGGTGCTCTGACAGGTGGGAGCCAGCAGCACATCCTGCACCGTGCAAGCACCGGTCAGGAGGGATGGCAGGAGGTGCCAAAAGCACCTGTCTCCTCAGCGATGCCTGGGCAGGCACATCCCGCTGCCAGGCTCCCCAAACACTGGGAGATGTCTCAGCGCTCCCTCCCCACCCGTGAACACACAGCTTACAAAACAATGAAGACAAATTCCAACAGGCAAGAATTCCCAGGAGCCAACTGCTGCCACTTGGGAGCCAAAACCAAGAGGAAAAATCAACCCCTCCCCACGGCCACGCTCTCCGGAGCACCAAAGGGTTCCTCCTCCTCTGCCAGATCAACATGGCCCTGACCCAACGACGCACGCAGACAATTCCTCACCCATCTCCCCTGCTCCATTAAGCCATTCCCAGAATCATCTTATCCCCATTTATAATGTTCAGTGCATGGTCTGAAGACTTCTCTAATCCAGTAATTAGATGCAACTCTTTGAGGGATGAAATCGGGAGGGTATTTCACTCAATTACGCTGCATTTTCCAAAGGTCTGCCCCGATTCCATTTCCCCCTAGAAATGGCTCGGCTCACTTTTGGGAAAGCAGATGGATTTGTGGGGGGTTAATGCTGCCACTCTGAACTCTTCACCTCTGCTGGGGTTTGCCCTCATCCCACCACAGAATACAAATATCCAGGAATATCCCTGGGGCATCCTCACCCAGCACAGACCCGTCTCTCTCCCCCTATCCACCCTCCAGGAGTGCTGAGCCAGGAGGAAAACTCTGGTTTTTCCCATTTTCTGTAGGTAACACACGGGCTGCTGCAGCTGCCACAATAAAAGCATTTTCCCTCCAGCCTCTCCCACATGCAGGGCCAGGAGACGGCTTTATCCCCCTGAATCCTGTAAATCATCTCAAAGCCATCCTTGCAATTTATAGGGAGGACATTAAACATTATGGCCACTGACGGCATCAAATTACGCTTGAAAAATTGAGTTCTGCCAGAAAATGAATTTAAAAACTAAATTAAATTAAAACCTAACTAAATTAAAATTAGGTTTCTAAACTAAAATGACTTTTTAATATTTTCAGGAGGAAAAAAAAACACAAAAAAACACAAAACCCCACCACCCTTCTGTCAACTAATAAAATTTGCCAGTGTCTTTTACAGCTGACAAGTCCTGTCTGAGAGCAATCCTGGTGATGCCGCATAATAAATAATCGGGATAGAAAAGGTGGAGGAGGATGGGATGATCAGCTGTGCCATCTCAGCTCCTTCAAAGGGGGCTGGGAAAGGACAGCAAGACCCTCAAAGCAATTAAAAAATAATCATAATTAACACGATCCTGAGCAAACACCTGGACGGGGCAAATCCAGCTGCGACCGCTGTGTTCTGATGATGTCGGTGCTGCCCCAGTGCACTGGGGGGATGTCTGGGGACCATCCCAGCCCATGGATCATGCAGCATTCCATGAGGATGCTTGGCTAGGGGTGCTGGAGGGAGGTTTGCTGATGCAGGATCTGGGGATTTCAGTCACTAGGAACGAGGGCATTTAGAGACACATCTTTTCCCCAGTTCTATTCCTGCCAGATCTGCAGATCCTATAAATTCTAGTTGGTCTCATTGGGATGAGGGTTCAAGGATCAGAGTATCCCAGCCATGAGCTGAAACATCAGCAACAAAGCACCATGAGATAGCACCTGCTCATGCATCATGTGAAGATTCTGATGCAGTGCTGGTGGGACGTCTGGGGACCATCCCAGCTCACGGGTCACGCATCATCCCATGAGGATGCTCGGTCAGGGGTGTCGGAGGGAGGTTTGGGGATGCAGAACCAGAGGATTGGGGATGCCCCTGTTCCTAGCATTGGCTAGGAACACTAGGAATGAGGGCACTCAGATATGTCTTTCCCCCAGGTCCATCCCCTGCCAGATCCACAGGGACTCATCAAACCCTGCAAATTTTGGTTGGTCTCATGAGGACGGCAAACACGGACCACACCATCCCGGACTTGAAACACCGGCAAAGCACCGTAAGACATCACCTGCTCAGTTTAGCTCACTCTCAAGGTTCCAAACCATCGGCTGAAGCTTCCTAAAGTCTCTCCCCGGTCGTTAATGGCGGTAATTAATTCATCCCGCTTTTTAAACAGCACTCGATGTATGAGCCTGCCCGCTCACATCTTGATCTCGCGCTGTCAGGGCTGTGATAGAGGAGATGCACAAACAGCCTGGGTGACCATCCGTCTATCGATTATCAGCGCAGGCAGATTTAACACCAGCGCCGTAATAGGACACAGCCAAACGAGCTTTAGGAGACGAGACGTCAGGCACGCAGCGGGCAGGTCTGCACAGCTCATCCAGCACTTCCCAGCATCCAGGGCTTTGCAGGTATCTGGCCCTGCACAAGCATCCTGAGGGGAGTATCACCTGGAGGATGCTGCTGGATCGTCAAGGCAAGAGGCTCAACAGTGACTGCAGCCCCTATTTAAACCCTTTTTAAATGCTCTTTTTTATCTCTCCGTGTTATTTATCGCTCCGTTAAATTGGCAGTTCCCTCAGTGGGGGACATTTCCCCCCCTTTCCCTATCCCCCCCCACCCCCGACTGGCTGCTGCTTCCCAAGATGCCAGACTCGGGGGCCAGCCTGCGAGACGCCAACCCAACGGTCCTCTTTCAACAACATTAATTATCTCGAGCTTTCCATAACAAAAAAAAAAAAAAAAAATCTTGATCCCACTGGCTGCCAATAGTGGAGAAGCCGGCGGAGGAAAAGGCTTTTATCTCCACATCTCAGAGAAGAGCCTTGTGTTTGATCAGTCGGGGTGTTTTTTTCCTTCCCTCTTTGTACATTTTGAACTTTATAGACTGATTAATTCCTCCTATCGCGGTAAACTGCTGCGTATACTCTTGAGTGTTGACTTGATTTTCTTTCTATTAAAAAATAAATATCTTCATAAGAAATTAAAAGAGCTGAGCACATCTTTGCTCCGTAAGCAAGCTGGGAAGAACCTCAGCCTGCCGGAGTGGGATGGAGGAGGGGAGGGAGGCGAGTTGAAAAGATTTCTTTATTTTAAATTAAAGTTTAGGATTAAAGGCATCAGGCTTTCAAGAGTTATTGTGAAAGCCTTTTTTAAAAGTCCCAAGTGCATCGTCCATAATCTTCTTTTAAATGGCTAAATTTAGAATGAGAAACCCTCCAGCCCTCCGAACTCCAGCCCTCCACGTCTGGCACCGGCGAGGGCTCTGAGGTTTTTTTAATACAATCCCTGTTTCACAAATACCAAACAAGATTTACACTATTTTTGTAAACCCTGGCTCCACAAAGCCCAGCTTTATCAATCGGATAACAAGTAAGTGCCTGTCCCTGCTGCCCATCAGCACAAAGGATGGAGTCAGGAGAAAAAGACTGGAGCCACTGAGTTCAAAAGTGAATTTCTCCGGCTGGGCAGGGAAGGCAGAGGCAGGCACCAGCCCAAATATTGACAGACCACATCAAAAATCCCATTTATTGTTATTTATTCCCTACCTTTTCATTTTGCCAAATTATGTTAACCCTTACCTCTTACCAAGGATCAATGGACCAGCTGGAAGAAACTCTGAGCTGGTCATAACAAAATAAGGTTTATGTTTTAATCTCTTTGCATCTAAAGTTCCATGATTGTGTCCAACACACACAGGATTTGACTGAGTTTGGAGCTATTTGGGTTAAAAAATGCTTCTAGATTTATGGTGGTTATTCATGCAAGGGCCACATTACATGTAAATCAATACCAGAAAGAACAATTTGCTAAAAATATAAATACCATGTTTAGGCTTCAACAATGTTAGGAAAGTGAGATTCTTTGGGGCTGTGTGTAAAATAACTGCACCTGTTCGAGTTATCAAGAGAGATCAGAACAGTGCTCGATGTTAGTCCACTCTAAAAATAGGAAATATCAGCAACTCCTGCTCTTCCAAAACAGCTCCTGAAGCCATGAGGGGCTGGGGGACCTTGTTTTCCATCCCCATGGAAGCTTGGTTACAGAAATCAGAAATAATTGCAAATAAATAAAAATTAATTGCCATTAAATGAAAATTAGTTTGTAAATAGATGCAAAAGCTGCTGTAAACCCTCTTGCAGAGAAACACCAGTGTTCTGTGGAGACCTGTCCCTTCCTGCCCATCCGTCCATCCATCTCCCATGAAACCAGAGCTGGACCCAGAGGTGGTGTCAGTGGTTTTTCCACTCCAGCCTGACCATCACCATCCATCTCCTCCTTTGGCTGATAGCACAGGAAGGAAGCAGGAATCATTTTTGCCGTGGTTTTTGGTTTTCCCTCCCCAGCCACTCCTGGGCATCCCCATCCCATGGCAGGGCAGGACGTGCCACCCCCACCCAGGCAGGATGGGTGCTGTGGGAAGGCCCCTTTCCCCACGGGATCCAGGGCTGTGCCGAAGAGAGACATCTCTCCCTGTAACTCCATAAGTCAGAATAAAAAGCTGAAGCTCGAACACAGCGCAATTAATGCAGGAAGCATCGATTGCTGCGCGGCACCAAGCTGGTTCATTAATCCCAGGTGCTCCCACGAGCCAATTCCAGCACCGGCCTCCCCGCCACAGGAGCCAAACAGGAGAATATGGAAGGAGAAATTCCTCCCTACGCTGACCTTTTATCAGCTCAGAGCTTTGAACACCACACGCCCACAACCCAAAACCCACCTCAGTTCCCGGCGTTGCCGAGCCACGGGAGTCACCTTCCTGGGAAATGGGCTGGGATTCCAAGGGCAGCATCCCACCTGCCTCTGCCAGGGATGGGAGTGATGCTGGGAGGCGGGGATGACTTTTTGGATGCAAGGGACAAGCCGCCTCCACGTGTCTTGGCTCAGTCTGTGCCACAGCGTCCTCACACAATCCCCCTTGGTCCACCCGGCAACACCTTCCTCCCCTCCAGCATGGATTCAGGAGCGGGGTGAGGGGAATTCCCATAGTTTTGGGGAAGCTGCTGGAAGTCACCTGAAGCCCCACAAACCATCAGAGACCAAGGTCAATGCCCTGGTGCCACCTGGCCAGGAGAGCATCTCCCCACACTGGGAGCCTGTTGGCTCCAACAGCCCTGGAATGGCGGGTCCTGGATTTAGGAACGTAGCTCAGACAGCTAAAATATAACCCTGAAGAGCGGTAAAGTTGCCTTTTTGCCCCAAACACCCCCAAGGTGGGGAGGCCTGGATGCAGGAATATGGCTCAGGCAGCAAAGAAATCACTTTGTGGGGGGGAAAAGCTGCCTTTTTACCACACGGCACCCTGTTCCTATGCGGGGGTCGGAGGCAGCAGCCGGCTGGGAAGGAAGGCGGGAGCATCCTCCCCTCTGGAACGAATGCCAAATCTGGTTTGCACTTGACAGAGCCTGACAAGAGCAACAATCACAGATTAGTAGGAAAACTTCTTGCTTTTCAACAAAGGTTAATAAATAGTGACAGCATTAAGTCTCTTCTGATTAACTATGCTGAAAGATATTATTGCCGTTTGGAACACGGAATCATTATTGGATTAACCACAGTGTATAAAAATGAAATGTGAGTTTTAATCTCCGACGCAGCCTCGCCGCGCTCCGACACACACCGGGCAATGCACAACTGCTCCCTCCTCTCCATTCCCTGACTCTGCCTGTGCGGAGATTCCATCGAAACCACGTCGTCTTCCCAGTTTTGGGGGGATTTTTTCCTTTTCTTGGCTGTAACAAAGCCACCCCGACTTGATTTGAGAGGCATCTGAAAACCAGGCACATGCTCTGACTAAAACTAAGCCCCAAATCCTCTGTCATTTCCGAATCCAGCCTCTCCCAGGGATGGATTTCACTGGGCTCCAGTGCCCTGGCATGGAGCAGGCAGGGGTGAGGGCAAGGAGCAGGAATTGCTGCTCCAATTCAGGAGGCAGTAAATTAAGCACTTTCTGCCTATGCCGTGCTTCCACACCCTCTGGGCAGAGATGTCTCAGGGGGCAATGCCCAAGGGCAGAGCAGGGCAGGGGACAAACCCAGCACTGGGGTCACCAGTGCCAGGCATCCCAATAGGGATAAGGCCCATGGAGAGACTCCCGTAGTGAGAGCCAATGGACACAATGGATCCAAGCTGGTGGTGGGGTGGGATGAACAGGGAGGCAACATCCCCAGTATCCCAACACTGGGATGAGCTTCCCAGGATGCACAGTCACTCTTTAGGAGAGGGGATATGGACCCAGGGCATCATAATGGACATCCTATTCCCAGTGCCAGGCTATGCTCAGGAGGAGGAGACAAAGGGAGATGGGGACGGGAGACAGGGATGGTTTGGTTGGAAGTGACCTCCAACAATCATCCAGTCCCAGATGCTCAAAGGGAAGAGCTTTTCCAAGCAAACAGCTAAAAGGAAAACTCCCAAAGGCAGAGGAAAGAAGGCAGTGCCCGGGCTGACACCACCCGTGTCCAAACGGCACAGAGGGCAGGGAAAACCTGCAAAGCCTCGGGGTTTGCTGTAACTTAACAGTTTCCACACACCACCTCAATCCTCTTCAGCTGCTCACAGGGCAATTCATGCCCTAACTCGAGGCTCAAAATAGAGAGAAGGTGCTGCTGCATTTAATTAGACAAACTTGGGCCAAATCCAGGCATAGTCCAGCCTAACGCCAGCACAGTGATGCTTTTACCAGTGATGATTTTACCCATTTCTATTCAAAATTGTCTATTGGAAAAAGAAAAAAAGCTCATGACTGAGAATTTTGCCAGCTTGGGGGTGTGTTTGGGATTCCTCCTTCCAGCCCTCCCACCAGGACTTAAAATACCTCCAGTCTTGGCCAGAAGAGAATATGATAATTAATATATTTATCACCTTATAATAAATATCACACTATAATAAATAACAGGTTAAAATCAGGGGAGAGAGAAGGCAAAGCCACAACTTCCCTCCAGGGAAAGGATGGATGGGGAAGTGTGGAAACCCTACAGATGCCATCACAGCCCCAGGATCTTCTGGAGCCATCCTGGATGAGGCCATGGGGCAGGACCTGGAGTCCTGCAAAGACCCCAAACCCCAGAGCCCCCAAAAGGGTTGCCTGCCTCCCTCTTCCTTAAAAAAACCCCAAATTAATAGCAGAAGTGGTTCTTTTCCACAAAAAACACATCACTTTTATGAAAAACAGGATGCATTTTCTCCAGAAAAGGTGTTTCTGATGGGGTAAAACAAACTCAAACATCTTCCAAAAGAGAAAATTTCTGTAGTTATATTTTAGGAGGATTCTCTCCCGTTTATCATTCCCACTGTTGGCTTTACACCCACCTTACTTCACTGCACAGCACCAGGACTAGTCTATAACACAACAAAACAGCTTCGCTATCCTATTATGATATTTTTTTCTTATTTTTATTTTTAAAACCAGTAAGAGCAGCTGCTACTTAGCACCAACTGAAACCCCTTATCTCCTTTCCTGGATGAAAGGGGGGGTCTGTTTGTTGTAATGAAGCCAGTTTGCACCTAGATCAAAGCCTCCACTGTTTGCATCCTCGGAAAAGTGTTTGACTCTCGTGTCAAAGTGTCAAACTATTTCATTACCACGCAAAGCAGAGACACTTTGACTAGAGGAGATAAGATGTTTCCGTCAATCAGCATCCAGAAACAGCCTCCCCACGATGATTAAAAAAATAATATATAACAGGGTGGTTTCAGCCACAGCATCCGAATGGCGGCCAGGGAGGGAAGAGACGGAGTAATAAATAACAGCACCAAAGCAAAGCTCAACAGCCAGGCATGAACATCCCACCATGCTCCTTCTGGGGAAATTCCACCTGATTCATGGGGACAAAAGCCAGGGGAAATAAGGAACTGCTGCCCAAAGGGAGAGGGGATGCTGGTGCTGGCTCATCCCGCCGTCAGCCCCGGTGTTTCACATTTGAGGATGGAGTTTGAGGGATATCCCCGGCCTTGTAGGTGGGAAAAGGCTGAGAAATGTCAGAAAGCCTAAAAACAGCCCATCTCTCTGCTTATGGAAAATCAAATGCATAGGTGAGAAACCCCACAGCTTCTCCACCCTGCAGCCCGGGCACGGAGGAGAAGAGGATGAACAGGGGATGGGATGAACTGGAGGGACGTTACCACACCCTCAAATCCATCACCAGCACGATGAACTGCACTCCAAGCTGACTTCTGCCATGGGGCACCACCAAAAACACCCCACCAAGCAGCTCCAAGGAACAGGCAGGGCTTGGGGACTTCCACACAGCCCAGGAACACTCTGTGAAACCAGGACCAGGTCAGCAAAGCCCCAGGAGGGAGCTGGGACCCCTTGGATGTAGCAAAGGACCATACTGGATCATGTCTTAAGGGACCCATCACATACAGAGAGCCCTTCCTGTGGAAGAGCCAAAAAACAGCTGCAAAATTTAATCAGAAAGGAAGATCTTGGGTACCATCAGCTCCATCTCCTCTGAAAAGTCCTCACAGGAGCTGCTGGTGGTCTTACATACATTGGGGAAATACCCCTAAAATCTGTTGCTCCCTATTTCTGCTCACTCCTCCCTAATCCATCCCTTAGAGCAACACATAGTTGGGGTCCACAAGGTGACACAAGACGGGGGGACACTCGTGCTCAGTGCCAGGAGGTGACACAGTCCCTCTGGTGTCACCAGGCTATGCCAAAAACAGTAAGGACCCCGCAAGCATCTCAGGGGACCTTCTCAGCACTGGGTGAATGAATATGTTTGTTGAAGGGAAAATAAGGAAGCAGCATCCAGCTGCAGTGGAGATTAGAGAGAAGCCTGCTGAGACCCGGCCGCGCCGGAGGAGCTGTACGGGAACACTTCATCCCTGTGCAAATACCGCCACCGGAATGCCGGCACAGCTCCGGCTCCGAGACCAGCGCGAAGTTCTCAGCTGAGCAAATGCTGCTTGTTTAATTTTCTGTTGCCCTCAGGCATGTTCGCCTTGCTGATTTTCCCCCAAATGCTCTTTCCCCCTCTCCTCTCTGGAAGAAGGAGACTGACCCTCCCATAGGATCCATGTGGATTTCCAGAAGCAGGAGAAGAGTGGCTGCCTCCTGCTCCGAAGGATGATTCCCAGGTTAATTCAGGTCAAGCTCCTGGCCGGAGAGAGCTGTTTGGGGCACACAGGCAGATCCTCTCTGCTGACCTCTTTGCAAACTCCTCTTGCAAAATTGGTTTTTAGCAAAGCCACTTATCACCTTAACCATCTATTGATTCCCTGACTCCCGGCCAGAGCTCCCAGGATCCAACAGCATGGGCAGGAGAAGCAGAGGAACATGACTGTGAAGGAGGGCACTACAGCACGTGGCCAAAATCACTCCAAACACAAGGCAAGGAGGTCAGAGGTTCATCAGGGACATCAACGGCCTGGCCATGGGGCAAACACTCCTGGTTATTTTATTGCCACATTCAGCACAGGAAAGATGCAGGTGATCCTTGGGATGGATCCTTGGACTCCATCCCACCAGGCACAAATCCTGCTCTTGGATGTGGCTCAATACTACAAGAAGGATATTAAGGCACTGGAGCGGGGAAGGGAACAGAGCTGGGGAAGGGTCTGGAGCAGCAGAAGCAGCTGAGGGAGCTGGGGGGGTTCAGCCTGGAAAAAAGGAGGCTCAGGGGGGATCTTCTCACTCTCTACAACTCCCTGACAGGAGTGGGGAGCCAGGTAGGGGTCAGGCTCTCCTCCCAAGGAAAATGGGACAGGACAAGAGGGAACAGCCTCAAGTGGCACCACAGGAGGTTTGAGTTGGATATCAGGGAAAATTTCTTCACGGACAGTGTGGTCAGGCATTGGAACAGGCTACTAGGGCAGAGTTGGAATCACCACCCCTGGAAGCGTTCAAAAGGCACGTGGATGTGGCACGTGGGACAGGGTTTAGTGGTGGCCTCGGCAATGCTGAGTAACGCTTGGACTCAGTGACCTCAGAGGTCTTTTCCAGCCTTAAAGATTCCACTCCACCGAGCTGGGACCTGTGCAACGCCAGGACCTCCATCTCCCACTGTGAAGGAGAATAAACAAATAACACCTCCCCACGAGCATCCCTCCCTAAAGAATCTCCCACATGACAGAGGAGCCACCTAAATCCGAGCTGGGCAGCCAGACCTGGCCGGGGGTAGCGGCTCCAGGCCGGGGGCTGGAGCAGGAGCCGCCTGCGGGAGCTGCTGCCTCTCGCTCTTCCCGGCAGTATCGATCCCCCAGCAGTAACAGCTGGTATAATTTTTGCTTAGCCTCAAATACCTGGTGATCATGAATTCTTTGGCCACAAGGTTATAAAGCATTCTCTAAAACATGAGAAAAAGATTAAGCCTGCTTATAGTTAATAATATACTGTACACTGTCTATCAAGCTGGCTGTTTGCTATTGAGAGCCTACTATTAGACACTTATTTAAAAGGCCTTTCAAGGCTTCCCAAGAAAGTGCAGTTATGCATTTTTTTTTTTCTGGCAAGAACTACTATAGATAAACATCAATTCGCTCCCGTGGATCACAGTCGCAGTAAATAAATTTTTCAGGAAGCTAAGTTCCATACAAAGCCTCCTCAAAGCTCCCATTTCACACAGCATCAATGTTTGGCCTCTGAGAAAGAAAAAGCTCGAAGGTTGCTTTACATCCAGAGCTAAATTATCAATTGTAGCTGCTTAAAAAAAAAAAAAAAAAAGAGGGTGCTTCGATGAGAAATCGAGGCAGGAGGTAAACAACACAGTGGGTAGATGGTGATGCCAGGTGGAGACAAAATGAGGAAAGGAAGGGTGATGGATCTGGACCCTCTAGGATGGCGTCTGCAGCCCCGAAATCATCGCTGAGGCGAGGAGGGAGAACCAGCTCCAGGCAAGCTCAGCAGCCACCGCCTGCACCAGGCTCCTTTATAGCTTTTTAAAGTAGCAGCCTGGGATTATCCACTATAAAGTGTGTCACCAAAAAACCCCCACTCCAGTCGTAACCGTAAAAGCTGCAGCTCCTCGGAGCGCTCGCAGGGGAGGCTGGAGGGAGAGCTGCCCAGCCCAGGGCTGAGCCAGGTTTGCCAGCTCAGTGGGAAGGAGTTATGAACCATCAGGGTCCCGAAGCGTTTTTTGAAGCTGCTCGACAGAATTCAACCATGGGATGGGAAAGCTGGGCAGGAAAAGCATCTCAGTTCACCTCTACTTAACAAGGCCCTTGTAATTGTGGTGTCCCGTGGGGTTGCTACCCACTGCCTTCCCAATAACACAGTCCTGGGGGGGGGCACATCCACACCCCGAGCTCCAGCACTCGCTGGCACTGCTGGAGCCAGGGCCATGCTAATATCCAGGACACTCCATCTGCTCTTTAAATAAAGAGATGCTGGGCTCTGTTATTATGGTTTAATTATTAGCCTAAAAAAAGACCGGAGCACAGGAACCCTTCCAGGCTCAGCTTATGCATCCTGGCGGGAAGGGGAGTCCTTCAATAAGAGAAGGAGGGATGGGTGAGGAGAAGAGCACTGCTGCCAAAAGGCAAAATCTGTACGGTCCCCACAGTGAGTCCTAATGAACCCAAATTCCCTGCAGTGCCCAAAACTGCTGGAGCATCATACTTTGCTAAATGGCTTAAAAAATCAAGGAGGAAGAAAGAGAAGAGAGTGTGTGCTGATCTGGGTAAGTCTGGATCAAATCAGTGCAGCTTTGGAACAACACGTAGGACTGGCTAGGGTACAAATTTGCAGGCCCAAAATGAATCAGAGAATCACAGAATGATTTGAGTGCGAAGGGACCTTGAAGATCATCTCATTCCAACCCCCTGCCACGGGCAGGGACACCTTTCACGAGAACAGGTTGCTCCAAGCCCAGTCCAACCTGGTCTTGGACACTTCCAGGGACAGGAACCCTGGAATAAACGCTGAGCTGCAAAGGAGCAACCCTTTTTCATGTCCTTAAACTGCAAATGAAGTGGTAAAGCACCATTTGCAGCCCCATCAGCACCATTTCCTCCCCTCACACAAGATCTGGCTCCCACATGGTGGCAGAACTGGCCCCGGCACCATTTTGGATCAATCTAGTCCAGAGCAATGACACTAAAACCCAGGGATCCATCAGCAATTAATTTACTCAGCTGCTAAACACAAGGGCAATTTTGAGAGTTAATAAGTGACCAGAGGAGCCAAGAACTGGGCAAATCCCCAGGGCAACTCCCCACTGCCCAACATCGGCAGCTAAAGCCTCACCATCTCCATCAGCGCTTTCTAAGCACCCATTATCAAATAAAAACCAGCTCAGCTGCCCCTCTACTCTTTGCAAAACTGTTTTTCTTCTAGCTCTTCTCAGAAAATAACCAGTAGATGCTCAATAGAAGAAGCACATTTTCCATCACTAAAATAAACTTAATTTTGAAGCGGTGAACTTGTGACACCCATTGCTCTCCTGCAAATAAACCCGCCAGGGATGACATAATATGCATATTTAACCTTCTGATGTCGCTAATGTATTTAGGAGGAGTTGATATATCGCTGATGGGTGTTAGAGCAAACACCCACTACCTGCAGCGTTATTCCCAGGTTACAGGAACGAGCCCTTGGGATTATGGGGCTGTTAAAGCTCCAAAGGAGGCTTTGGAGTGTGGTTGGTTGTGGTCAAACATCAGCAAACACGGAGCACGTGGGTGCCCAGAGTGGGGCTGGAAGAAGCTACAACACCCAACAGGACCAGAAGGCTCATTCCCATCACCACATCCCTATCCCTTTCAAGGAAGAAATAAATAACCCACCAGGAGCAATTCCTCACCCCCAGCCACGAATTTAATTGATCCGAGGGAAAACATTTATTTAGGTTAAGGAGACTGCCAGAAGGCACAAGTTTTAAAAGTAAAAAACCCAAAGCAACCAGGGCAAACCCATGCAAATTATCATCCCTAGGAGTTCTTGCCTATATCAGTATCTGCCAGCAACAGAATGTCCCCAACCAGCCGCCACACGGCCATCATACCTTGGTGACACTCTTATATTTATGAGACTTTTACCTTTTCTGTTATTAAAAATCAGAATCTCCTTTTCAGGCAGCGCTGTGACGGTGGCTGTTAACCACTTGGTTGGCTTCAAGTCAAAATTTTGACCCAGCGGATTCCATTTAAAAAATAATAATAATTTATTATTAAAAAAACAATGTTTATTTTATGCACGACTTTACAAAAAGAAACACGTTTAGGGTTGCAACTAAATATGTCAACTCTGGATTTTTGTTTGTGCCCTGGGTAATCAAACAAAATAACTATAAAATAAATTAACAAAGCTTTTGGCCAGGTCTCCACTCGGTATTTAACCTTTCATGGGGATCCATCATTTTAACGATGAAATCAAAGCTATTCTCTGTGAAACTTTGCTCGCAGGCAGGAATTTGGCCAGGATCTTTCCACATCCCAAGACAAGGTTTGTCTCTTGCTCTCCAAACAGCCACAAGCTCATCCTGGTGACCCTCAGAGAGGGGAGTTCCACACAGGATGCTCGGGAAGGTGCGAGCCAAACACCCCCAAAATGCTTTTACACACAAGACCTGGTGACTGATAAGTGTTTTCCATCGATAACACGATAACTCAATCAAAGCTCCAGCGTGGCCTCGCATCTCCTGAGCAGCACCATGGATTTCCTACCCCATCAGCGGATGGATCAAATACCTGGCACGAGGCTGCAGATAATCCCAGCGATTTATTTTGGGGGAGCCAGGGCAAGGGAAGGCAGGGCCAGGCTCCAGCCCCGGCGAGGATTTGCGTATTAGTAAAAACAAACAATCCTGTAAATAACGAGCCCCTCGTCCTGTCTCCACCACGCTCCTCTTATTGAGTGAGTCAGATGTTCTGCTGATTAAAAATTGATCCATTTCAAAATCTAATCAACGGAATAGGATTCTTTCATATGTTATCAAGGCAGCTGCTGACAACAAAAACCAAACCTGTTATTAACCCATGAACCCCGATGACCTGAACCTGGCTGGGCTCTGCAACTGTAAATTATTCAGTAGTCCAAGAGCAATACCCGTAAGCCTGATGAATTTACGCCCCGACCGGAGCCGGTGGGGGTTAAAGCCAATATCACAGACCTGGGGGTCCCCGGGGACACGGTTCACGACACGCTGCCACTCCGTGTCATGCCTGGGAATACATTACAGGCATCTGCTCGCCTTTGCCCTGCAAATGTCTGGTCCTTTTTTTTTTTCTTTTCCCCCCTTTTTTTTTTTTTTTTTTTTTTTTTTTTTTTTTTTTTTTTTTTTTTTTTTTTTTTGTCGTTGTTGTTGTTTTGAAATGACTTTCTGGATTCAGCACAGCCGGCGGTGCTGAGGGTCTCTGCTCCAACCCCATGTCACTAGCTCAGAGCAGAACTCAGGGAGCAAACGGTTTGCATCCCTGCATTGCTGGTTCAGCCAGGGGGAACAGGAGAACAGGGGGGAACAACCAGGATTTGCTTCATTTCGATCGTTATTTTTGAAGTCCTGCTTGCAACCCTGACCCACGCTGCTCAACCCAGCGATGGAGACATCACAGTGGGTTGATGCCACTGCTGGGGGGACCCTTGGACCTCGCTTTATGAGGCTGCTGATGTTCCTTCATGGGCATGCCCAGCCAGGAGTCATTATCCAGGGAGGTTTTATAAAAAAGATAAAAACAACGTAAAAATGTTCTGCTTTCCCCAAAAAACATCCCCTTCACCCAAAAGATGATGCAGAGAAGTGCCGGCCTTGCCACAGATTCCAACTCCACACCGTTGCCAGCACCCGGGATCGCTGCAGGCTGAGCCATCATAGCACAACTTGGCTCCCCAAATCTCAAACCAACATCCTTCTGCAAGTTTTTTTGGGGAAACTGACAGTTTTAAGTGCAGATTTTAATGCTTTTTGGGGCAAAGACCCTCAACCCAACACTGCTGAACTCTTTATTTCCTCCCCTGAGCTGCCCAGGCAGCCCCAGCCCGGCTGATCCACCTGGCTCCAACCAGAACGGGCAGAAATCAGCGCCACATAAACCAAGTTCAAAGATAACGACAGCTCTTCTCTTAAATCGTAATATATTTATAAGTTTAATGACTCTCTGACCTCTCCTTAAAGCCCAAATAACCCCTGGGGAGCCCCCTCAGACAGGCTGCGATCGATCCTGGCTGGGCTGAGCCTCCCAGCCAGCAGCACCTCCCAGAGATGCTTCCAGACATCAGGTGGGAGGTGAAACCCCTCCTGCTCCCCCCAAAACCCACTGGGTGACAGCAGCACGTTGGGGTTGTTCTGATATTTAATACTGAACCCATCACCATCCTTCACCCCACAACCTCAGGGGGACCCAGGGGACCCCAACTGGCACCATGTGGCTAAAAACACCAATTATTGATTTTCCCCCGCCCATATTAAGTCCAAAATGGCTTTACAAACAATCCAGAGCACCGCTGGCAGTGCCAGTGCCCACAGGGATGCTTCTGGAAAATCTGGAAGTGAAGCCCAGGCTGTTCCCCAGCAGAGATTTTGGGGCATTGTGCTCTCCCTGGCATGTTGGAATCCCAGCCCACCCCTACACCCCAACATGAGTGCACAGACATCACCTCCATCAATTCTGGATCCAAATCTCAGGTGAAGAAGTTGGGGCTGGAGGTGTGAGGGCAGAGCATAGCCCTCTCTTATCAGGAGTGGGAGAACAACAAATAAAAAAAAAACCAAACCAACAGAAACTGGGCAGTGGGTACCAACCCCAGCAGCAAAACACAAACACAGCATTTTTGTGCTGTTTTTTCCTATTTTAAAATCTCCCTGGATAAAGACTCCTGGCTGCACATGCCCAGGCTCTGCAGCCAGAGCAGGCTGGTCACCCACGTAACTCCTGGATTGGGGCTCTATGATCCACCCTACTATGGGGCACCTGGATTAAATCCCCAGGAGCTGCATCCCCACATCCCTCCCTGTGCATCATCCTGCCCAGGGCTGTGTGGATCCCCCAGCCAGACCTCCCCGTGCACTTCAGTATCCTTCCCGGGATGCTGCCCAGTGGGATACCAGAGGGATTCAGACCTGGAGAACACAGTAGGGGTTTGTCTCTTAATAAACCAGATATTCCAGAAAATTTCATTCTATTACAAGGTAGATATTGGGGAGCAAGTCTTGGAAGGGAAAGCCAAGTTGGGTTCTCTTGGAAGAGAAACCCAAATCCAGTGCAGAGCAGCCCCATCCTGGCACAGCCAGAGATCCATCCCTAAAATCTGCAAGGATTGTCTCACCACCATCCTCCTCCTCGTGGCCAGGGCAGGCAGGCTCACCCAGCCCCGACCTCTGCTCCCTCCTCTCTATCTCATAATCACACTTGTGCAAAGTTGCTGCCGTACATAAGGAAGAAGAGAAAACATCCTTGGAGAGCCTCACAATCAGACAATTTTTAAGATCATGGAGCATTAAACCATTCCCAATAGGGTTTACTAATCAAACAGCCAAATCCTTCATAACCAACCAATCCCTACAGAGCAATTAAATCCTTCCCCTTTAAAACACTTGGCACGCCGTCTGGGGAGAAAAAGAAAAATTTGCAAAATTCATTTGATAAATTAACCAGGGAAAAGAAAGAAGTGAATCAAGCTTTGTTCTTTTCATTTTTTTTAATTATGGAATTCACAATGCCTGAATAATGTTTAATAAGAACTATGAAAATTCCTAACAGTATTACAACACAACACAAAAGAATTAACCTGGTTACCGTGAAAAATTGCATATTTAATTAAGAACAGAGAGTTCAAAACTATCCAGAGATTTCAAAAGTACCGTTGCCTAAGGGGCTAAATTACACGCTCGCAGTGCTGCTAACAGGGCTGGAGCGCGCAATCATTACCCAAGTGTCCCCATTAAGTGACAATGGGCAGATGACATCAAATTCATTTCAAAAGCAACAGGAATTGAAGCATTCGCTTGGGTAGTGGAAAGGAAAGCGACTACCCTGCTGGTATAAACCAGACCCCTTGTTGATAAAGGCAATAATTAAAGAATAATGTTAATTAGCTGCTTTTATTTGAAAGAAAAGTGCAGTGGCAGGAGACAGTACCTCTGCGGCGTGTGCCGAGCGGAGAGCGGAGCAGGGGAAGCTGCTGGCCTGGGATGCCTGGACACATGCTGGAGCCCTGCCCAGGGCAGAGTCCTGTTGGCCTCACGTACCCGCTGGCCCAGCCAGCACTCAGCTCTGCCAGGGATGGGGCTGGGAGGAGTTTGGAGGCGGTTGGGATCGGCAGAGAACAGCCCATCACCGGTCCCAGAGAAAGGGAACTGGAGCGGCACAGCCGGAGTGTCCCACTCCAGCACAGCAGATGTGACATCAGCAACCACTCAGGGGGGGGACCTCACAAACTGACAGAATCATGGAACAGCCTGAGTTGAAAGGGATCCACAAGGATCATCAAGTCCAGCTCCTGGCCCTGCTCAGGACACCCCAACAATCCCACCCTGTCCCTGGCAATGTTGTCCAAATGCTCCTTGAGCTCTGGCAGCCTCGGGGCTGTGACCATTCCCTGGGGAGCCTGTTCAGTGCCAACCACCCTCTGGGGGAAGAACCTTCTCCTGAGATCCAAGCTAACCCTCCCCTGGAGAGAGTTCACCCCCAGCATCCTGGGGGGTACAGGGAAAGCTACAACACGGAGCTCCTAACAGCCTTCCTCCTGGAAGAAACCATCCTCTCCATCACCCCATCCCAACTGCTGTGCTGGGCATCACAGGGTGGGGCTTTTAGCAACACTACTCACCTAAAGCAGAGCCAAGAAACTGGGGGGGGACAAGAGGGATAATAATTACCCAGCTCCCAGGGACGCAGCAGTGTTTGTGCAGTGCTCCAAGAGCCATAGACGGAGGCAGCTCTCCCTGCCGGAGTGATTAATAAGGAATAAATGTCCTCTGCAGCCAGGCTGAGCAATAACAGCCCGGCTCTGGCTCCGTGCTTACAGCACACATTACAAGCCCCGCTGCCAGCGCCAGGTAATACTTTATTATGTTATCCCGACAGAAGAAAACAAAGGATGCTCGAGGTCCTGACTTGGGTGTAAAACCACGGGAGCGTTACCAGAGGCAACGGCGGCGCGCTCGGAGCGGCTGACGCACGGCACAGCTCCCACCAGAGGAGTATTTACACGGGGTTCAAACTGCTTATTTACTTTTTTTAGGAACCCTTGTCGCAGGAGAGGCCTGGCTGGCACAGACACGCCGAGCCATTAATATTAAAGCGGCCCTGCCATCGCGACGAGCCGCTTAAACCGCAAGTCGACGCCCGGAGTGGGGGGGGCTGGTGCAGCTTTGGGGAAATCACCGAGGGCCGCAACAAACTAGTGCAAAAAAACCACAATTAAACAGCAAGGCCATAGTAAAGAGTAAAAGGCACCAAAACCATTTTGGAAGGAGGTGTTGGCATGTCCAGGGAGGCTCAGCTGAAAAAAAAAAAAGCCACCGACCATGAGAGTGTTGCATATCGCAAAGCAGGGCTTGGGCAGACACGGGCAAAATAATTCATGGTAAATGTGGAGATGAGGTTGAAGGAGACCATCATCACACACTGCCCTTCTGATGGGGATCCTGGCTGCAGATCTGGGGTGAGCAGTCATTGCCCCCCATCATCTGAGGCTCCCTCTTCATCCAGAGTTGAGATCTGTGAGCACCGGATGGGGCCGCCTGGGAAGGGGGACTGCTGCTGTGCCCCTGCTCATTAAAAGCACTCTGACTCATAATGAGCACTCCAGATTTCAGGCTATCTTAGCTTTTTGGGTAGATTTTGCTGATGACCCCCCACAGCTTGCTGACTTTGAGAGCCAGCTCTTCACTGTGAGCTTGGACCTCAGGGGGCATCTCTTGGCAGAGATGCCCCCTGAGATCCCCTGCACGGGAACACAAATGATATATGCAAACCTTCTGAGGGGCCTGTGCTGCAGGAGATGATGGACCAGCCCACAGCCACACACCCAGGGCATGGACACAACCCCCACAATGCTGCCAGAACCCTTTTTGGGGTGATTCACCCCAAGGTGCTGGTTTGCAAAAATACTCCATCCCTTGTGCCCCAGGAACAGGGAAACTGAGGCACAAAGGCATCTCCCAGGGCAGCAAGTGGGTGCTGGGACAGAGCCCAGCCCAGTGCAGTGTGTCCCAGCTGTTGCACTCCAACCCAATCCAGAGATTTCATAGAATCATGGAATGGTTTGGGTTGGAAGGGACCTCAAAACTTATTTAGTCCTGCCAGGGGCAAGGATACCTTCCACTATCCCAAGCTCTCCAAGCCCCATCTAATCTGGCCTTGAATACTTCCAGGGACGGGGCAGCCACAGGTTCTCTGTGCCAGAGCCTCTCCACCCTCACAGGGAGGAATTTCTTCCCAATATCTAATCTAAATCCACATTATTTCAGTTTAAAGCCACCCCCCCTAGTCCTGTCACTCCATGTCCTTGTCCAAAGACCTTCTCCAGCTCTCTTGGAGTCCCTTTAGGCATTGAAAGGTGTTCTAAGGTCTCCCTGGAGTCTTCTCCAGGCACCTGTGATGGGGAAGGGGACACAATCCCATCATTTCACAGTGGGCTGGGGACAGGCATGTTGAGTTTTAACCCTCCCAGAGAAAAACCCAATGCCCCATGCTCAACCCCATCCTCCCCACCCTCTGAGCCCTGAGACGATGGGGTGAGGCACCCACAGATCCCACTCCCCCCACAAACCCAAGCCAGGAGAATGGGAATCACAGCACAGCAGAGATCTCGAGCAAGCCAGACCCAGCACGGGGCCAAATCCTTCCTCCCAGGTTTTGCTGTCTTGGAAAAATACATCAAAAGCTGCAGGAAAACGTGCGCCACCAAAAAAGAAAAGAAAAAAAAAAAAAAGGTAATCAAAGAAAACTCAGTCACGGATCCTGTTGCAACACGCAGGAGAAAGTGTTACGGAAGGGGAAAACTTTTTAATAAAGTCTGCAAGTATATATTCCTCCTTTATCAACCTCAAGATTTATTGACCCAAGGAGCCATATTGACTGAATAAATCTTGATAATGACCCCAGCAGAAGTCAATACCTGCTTATTATCTCCCAAGTTGGGGAATTACATCTTTCGGTAATAGGAGCAGGATGGTACAAAATGTTCTGCGAAACTTCAGCCAGGCTTTTTGGGGGGGAATGGATGTCTCTAATGTGCCTTTTCCAATCTGAGAGGGAACGTGTTACACCATCAATACAGCAGGGGAGCCGTGGTGTGGTTTCTGTCTCGAGGCCTGGTGAGGGGGGAGCACAAACCGTCGCTTCCCAATCCTAAATTAATTCCATTTTCAAGGCCTGCTGAGGAGCAGGATGCTGCAGCTCCCCATTGCCCTCCCTCCCTGCAAACAATGGCCCTGTAATTTCAATTTACCCGTGTTGTGTTGGCAGCTCCTGGGATAATTCCCTGAAGTTTGGGATGGGGGAATTCCTGCAGGCAGGGATGTAGCTCCATGGCTACGCCAGCACCCAAGGGAGGAGAGGAACAGCGACATCATCGTCTCATGGGACACAGAGACTCCTCTAAGAACCAAAATACACTGATTTTCTCCAACCAGCAAAACCAGGGAGGGAAAATAGGGGAGCAGGCAGGTCCCTTGACCCCCAAATCCATAGGCAAGCACAGCCTCCTGCATTTAAGGATGGTGCTTCTTTTGCCAACAGTCAACTTCCCGTTGAGCAGAGAAAACAGGAGCCCTGGGACCGGCACACACAACAATTTGCCTGTATTTTTATTTCAATTCTCTGCAGACAGCAAGAAAAATTAACCGAAGGGAGCAGCTCCTGAGCCAACATATGGAGGGAGACGAATCGCGAGCTCCACACGCTCCGCTGAGGTTATCTGGTTAAGCAAGTGCCTCCTAAAGGACTCACAGGCTGGGAGTGTACTGCCTGCTTAATCTGGTCATAAATAATAATTCAGATCACCAAACCCTTTAACATTCTGCTCCACCTGCAGCGCAGGGGCCCTGCTGGGCCCTGCCGAGCTCATGGCTTGAGGCAGCGCGAGGTGATGCTGCAGCCCTGGCACCCCAAGGAAAGGGCTCCCCGCTCACCACCATCGATGCAAGAATCACCCCATGAGCCCCCCTCCACACTCTCCCCGCCTCTCAGTGAGCACAGCAACCCTGTGCTCCCCTCGCTGTCCCCATCCCCATCTCCAAGCTGGAAAACCCACCAGGAGATGGCACAACGCAGACTCTTCCCTCCAGTCCCACAAAAATCAAATTATATTTCTATCCCTGTCCCCTATTTGCCTCTTGGCCACAATCCCTTTTTTTTTTTCCCCTCCCTTCCAAGGCCATAGAGACAATCCACTAAACTGGATCAGGAGGCCAGCGCGTACATCTCTAATGGGCTGCAGCACGCACACAATTAATTAATGGATTTATTAATTAGGGAAAAGTCACTCTTCGGGCTGGAATTGGGGTCACCAGTTTCTAAAGTGAGAGCTGTGGAGCTAAAGATAAACTCTCATTTTCTGAAGCTCTTCTTGTCTGGCAGTGTCTCAATTATTCAGACACAAGAAAAAAAAAAGTAAAAAATCAGATTTCAGTTCAGGAACTTCACGGTCCGACTTTCCAGCGACACTCAACACAGACCTCACAGCAGGTGGGACCAGAAACCTGGTCCTTCTCCTTCTCAGCTTCACATATGAATTGGAAATGGTAGAAATACCAAGTACTTGCTTCTAGTGAAGGATTTGGGGGACGTGGGATGGATGTGGCACCTCAGCCTGTCCCAAGGAGGGAGCTGTGGTGGAGGAAGGGGACACTGAGGTGGTCAATGACAGTGAAGTTCAGAGACACACAAGTCCTCCACCCACCAAGGTTTGAACTTGCTGATGCTACAGCATCAGCTACATCCCAGAACCCTCAATCCTTAATGAAACAGAGCTCCTGGGTGAAGGAAAGAACATCCCCAGCGTTCCTATCAACGGACGGGCTACCGAGCACAGTCACAACAGGAGGCAGCAGAGAATCCACACAAGGAGCACCATCATGAATGTCCTGGTCATTGGGAACCTCCGAAGAGGAGCACACAACTATCAGACCACAGACAACCCAACCATGAGACAGGCATCTGCCAGAACAGCTTCGTCAGTGCCACTGCTCCCAAATTCATACTAATTGGTTAAACCGGATGACTCTGCAGCCAACGCTCCCCACGCCCCGATGCACCGGGAGCAGCTGGAGCCACTGGAAAGCACAAACCACGTTCCCAACCTCGCAAGGCTTCTCAGCCTGCCCCAGGCACACGCTGCGTTTCCACAAACCCTGAGAATTCAGCTTGGAAAAACAAAATCCCCCCTCCTGAGATGGGGGCACCCAGAGCCCCCTTGGGCTCCCTCTCTCTTTCCCTCGGACACCATCCCACCCTCCAGCAGGGATGACGACAGACAGCGTTGGGTGCTGGAGATGCTGGAGGAAACCAGAAGGTCCCACCAGTCCCTCCATAAGAGCCCTAAAAACACATGGCACCCACGGAATGTGCAGAGGTGAAGCTCCCTAGAAGCACCTTAGCCTCCCCTCTGAGGTTATCCTGCTACTCCACAAGAATGCAGTTAAGTTTATTAGTCCAAGCTCCAGGAATTAAGCTCCAGCCAAGAGGACTGATAGCTTATTTACTGCTGTCGTCTATATAAAGCAGAATTTTGACACATTGTTAAATGATGCACATTTAGATAAGTCAAGCTGTCATATCATTTAATGGATGTCTAAACTCCCTCTGTAGCTGATATGTAAAATTTATGCACTTCAGAATATCATAAGGTTATAATATTTTAATCACATCCACAGTTGTGTGGTTTTTTTTTTTTTTCTTTTTTTTTGCCTCCCCTAAACATTTCATCGAGCAGACCACGCTCCGCAGGCTCCCGGCTCACCACCATCCGGCAGAGCCGCCGCCGCCGCCAAAGTTTGTGCCCAACTCCAGCACAGGGAGAACATTTGCATTCCCGGGAAATAAAACGAAGAACATTTTATTTGACAAACCCAAGGCTGGAGCCGTGTAGCCAGAGCTCATCTGCATAATGAGATGTGAAGACATTTATAAAAGATGGCTCTAATCGCTCTCACTCGCCGTTGTATTTATTATCCCAAACCAGCAGCTCGCAGCTCTTCCCATTTTTTTTTTTCCTTTTTTTTTTTTTTTTGGCTGTTTTACCACGGAATGGGTTGGATTCAAGCAGCACACGGATCATGGAATCCAAACGGCGCTACCCGGAATGCAATAAACCCCCAGCAAATTAAACCCCCCCAAAAAAAAAAACCACAAAGGTATGAATCCCACTCTGACTATTACACACAAGAAAGCTGTAAAAAAATACTGCATTAGTAATGTACACAATAAACCAATCTCATAACCCGGTGAAATACGTCTGGTATTATCTTTGATGGAATTTTATCTCTTCTCATTTCCGCGACTCTCTGCCGTAAAAGGGCTCAGCGCCGTTTCGATCCGAGCGCTGCCGAGTAGCACATTATCCCTGTGTTTTCCATATGCCCACCATTCATCAGGGCGGCTCAAACTCTGCCATTCCCGGCCAGCCCCAGGCCACCAGAGCTGCTCAGACACATCCATTAAAAAGGAAAGGGGGAAAAAAAAAAAAAAAAAAAAAAAGGAAAAAGCTCTTGGAAGAATATAAATGGATTGCTTCCCTTCCTTTTCCTTTTTTTTGTTTTTCTTCTCGTTTTCCATTTTTTTTAATTTTTATTGCTTTTTTTTTTTTATGGAGGGCATTAGGCCAAGTTGGCACAAGGTCACCTTTCCCACCGTGATCCCGGTGAGGCGGCACAACTGCTGCCTGGACAGGAGTCGATCCCCACTGCTCCCTCTCCAGCTCTGCACCCATCCATAGCCCCCGGCAGGCTGGGGAAGGAGAGCTGCCACCTCCCAGCCCACCTCTCCCTCCAGCAAAGTTCACCCCTGAGAGACCCACGGCAAAGTAGCTGCCAATATTTATCTTTAAATAAAGGTCTGCGCGCACCCAGGAAAAGTCATTAGCGCGATTTAGCGGGGAACGCTTTTGTATCCGAAGCGCTTTAAGAGCCGTAATCCCTTCCCTTCCACAAAGCCAGAGCGGAGCAGTCATGGCAAACCCACCGGCCGTGGTACCTGCGGTACTTTTCGGGTCGCGCAGCGCAGACGCAGCACATAATCTGCTTAAAAGCCAAAACGTATTAAATGCTAGAACTGTTGATCCGGTACCGGAGCCCCATAAATCTCATTGCAATTTGTTTACTCCCCTCCGAAGCATGCTGCATTTTAAACTCCGGAATATCCTACAGGGATAAACCCGTTTAATATCCATGGAAATGAGCGTTTCGGCTGTTGTAGCGGCTCCAGGTTGGGTTTCATCCCATTATGTTGGGAGAGCCATTGTGTTAATTATCCGCCTCCTATTTAAGGTCACAAACTGTCAGCAGCCCCCGGCCAACCTTCCCCCGCACACGGTAACAAAGGACTTACCGGGAATTTCACAGACCGAGGGTACCACGGTGGGATACGGCGGCCGTGACCTGCCCGGAGCCACAAAGGAGCTGCCGCCCCCCCGCCGCATCCATCCCCGGCCCGAGCAGCACCGCCTGGCACCGACCGCCTTCCCGGCGCTCAGGGCTGGCCGAGCCCCCGCACCGGCCCCGCACACCGGCCCCGGATAACAATGGGAGGGCGGCGGGGCTCCGGGCAGCCCCGCTCCGCCATCCCCGCATCCATCACCGCACCCGCGCGGCTCTGCCCGCCCCGCGCGCACCGGGAGACGCGGGGACAGGGCTGCGGGGGGCACCGGGGACACTCGGCAGCCCGCGGGCACCTGCGGCTCCGCTCCGCGGGCGGGGACCGCCACAAACTTGGCGGGGCGGCGCGGGGGGCCGCGCTCCCCGCAACTTCATCCCGTGCAACTTCCCTCCCTCCCTCCTCTTCCTCCCTCCCTCCCTCCCGCCGGGGCGGAGCGGCGGCCGCCCCCCGGCCCCGCTGTCACCTCGGGGGCGGCGGGGCGGGGGCCGGGGCTCCATCGCGGCTCCATCGCCGCTAGCGCTGCTCCATGTTCCCGGGCGGCGCCGAACAAAGAGCGGCGGCGGCGGCGGCGGGGGATCAATTTCTGATACCTATCGATGGGGAAGGGCGGGCGGAGGGAGGGGGGCGGGCGCGGGGGGGGGGGGGGGGGGGGGGGGGGGGGGGGGGGGGGGGGGGGGGGGGGGGGGGGGAAGAGAGGGAGGGAAGGAGGGATGGGGGCGGCCGCCCGGATCACACCCCCCCCTTCCCCTCCATCCTCCTGCTCCCTCCCGCCCGCCGCCAGCCCCGCGCCCGCCGCCGCCACCGACCTGGAGCCGGCGGACATCAAACCGTGTCCGGTATCGACACATCGATCCCACCTCGGCGGCCATCTTGGGGGAGCCCAGTGGCGCGGAGGGGGCGCGGAGCCGCGTGGACCGGGGGGGTCTGCCCGCTTGCCCGCCCGCCCCCACCGGGGGCGGCCCCGCGCCGGGGAGGGAGGGGGAACCCCCCCGGTCCACCCCCCTTCCCCTCGGGACCACCCCTTTCCCCCCCGGTCCACCTCTCTCCCCCCCGGGACCACCCCCGAGCATCGTCCCCCGTCGTTCCAGGACCCCCTCCCGTCACTCCAGGAGCACTCCCCCCTCCCGTGGGTCTCCGTGCGGGGAAGGGTCGCGGAGACCATGTGATGGGTGGTGGTTTTTTTCTAGTCCAGTCCAGGTTTTTAGCTGGAAAATCACCCGCCTGAAGCCGCCGGTTAAACTTTTCCAGGGTTTTTTTGGTTTGTTTGTTTGTTTTTTTCTTCCGCTAACCTGACCCATCCAGCACCTTTGACCTACCGGGAATGGCTACAACAAACATGTTCCGAGCGCTCCGCGGCCAGAAACACCCCAAGCTCAGAAAAACCCCGAGTTCAGGCTGGTTTAGGGCTGCCTTTTTAAATTTCTCAATGCGGTGGGCTCTGAGGAATCCAACCAACTTCAGCAGAGGAACAGAGCCCACCCAGCAGCTCCTGTCCCTTAGAATTCCCACTCTGCTTCCCCACCACAGGAAGAACTTTACAGTTTCAGCCCCAAGTTGTCCCCATAGCCTGTTGTACTGACCACCCCGACATCCAAAGGGCTTGGATAATCAATTCCCGTTCCCCTAGAAAGCGGTAAGCCCCCAGCAGAGCCGTGTTTGCGCTGGAGGGACCCCAACCCTGCTGGCTGTGACTCGTTTTTGAGCAGGAAAGGATGGGGCTGCCCCTCGGGTGCTTTTTGCAGGCGGGTATTTGCAGACCAAGCAAGAGCAGCGGTTTAACATTCCTGCCAAGGAGCAGGTAACACCCCGGGGTGCTGCGCAGACACGTGCACGTCTCTGCTCGTGGAGGAGCCCAGGGGCTGTTCCCAGGCTGGGACATAAATCCACAGACCAGCTCCCCTCCCAGAGACAAACTCATTCCCCACCACCACCCCACGGAGGGGGATATAACCCTGAAGTGTTCCCAGGGGTTCACAAGTGGCTTTGCCTCCAAAACAGTGGAGAGGATGAGGGCAGGGAGCAGCAGCCACCTTGTTCACCACTCTCCTGGTCCCCCTGTCTTACCTGTCACCTTCTGATCCCTGTACTCGGAAGGGCTGGAGGGAGCATGGACACCGGCAAACCCAGAAGTGCTCCTGCAGTGGTCACTCAAAGTCCTTTGCTGTTCCCAAAGCACTCAGCTCCTTTTGCTGCAGCAGATCATGCAGTGCTGGAGCCTCTCTCTGCACGTAGCTGGGGAAGAAACAGCCCCTCACTGCCCAGATAAAATCCTGTTGCTATTCCCTGCATTTTGCAGGACTCTTGGGATTCCACTAAAAAAGCATCATTTGAGTCCAGAGGACACCAAAGAAAAGGAACACCCTTCAAACTGCTCCCTGCTCTGCAGGTGTTTCTGGCTGTCACAGGGACAGGTCTGCTCCTGGGCCAGGAAAACTGTCCAAAAGGGTAAGGCAGACACCCAAAGTGACCTTGGCCCCACTCTGTAGCACAAACAGCCAGGAAATGATCTTGTTCTTCTCATCTCTTCCACTCAGAGAAACTCAGGAGTCGCTCACAATCCCACAATTGCAAAACGCCTCAGGCAGAAGAACAAGTGAACAGAAAATCAAAGTTCAAAGGAAGGATTTACAGGAGCAGAGGCAGTTTGTGTCAGAGAGAGCCTGGATGCTCCTGCAAGCCCTGTGCCTGTCTCTTCTTCACCTCCAGAGCTGGCTGCAGAAGGGGCTCCCATGGCAGATCCCGCTCATGGTCCCCCAGCAAAAACATCCCCCTGGAACTGGGGGACCCCAGATGAAAATGCTGAGCTGAAATTTCAACCCTGTTGGCATCAACAGAAATTTTCATGGATGCTCTGAGACCCTCCCCCCCTCCCCCCCCCAACCATGTGTGCCGCTCCTTCTTGGGGGCACCCAAATCAAACCCCCTACTCTGCTCAGGAAACCCAGGTGCCATAAATAGATTTTCTCACCTCCCCACAGTCAGGGAGTAGAAACCACTGGGAGTCGTTGAGGTTTGTAATGAGATTGGGGCTGCTGGTGGTACCAGGCAGCTGCTTCACCTCTGGCTTAATGAGGCTGTAATTAGCCAGGGGTGGGAGCACAGGCTGTGCAAGAGGAGAGCCCACGTGGGAATTCATTTCCATTCCTCCCTCAGGGCCAGGGGGAGGTTTGCTTATAGATAGGTCAGTAAACTCAGGTGGGATGGGTGGTCTTTGCTGGGGGTGAGCTGATTTCTGCTCTTTGATGCAAACATGTCCTTTCTGTGCCAGCAACAGGGATTGCCCATGACCAAGGTGCTCCAGGGATCTGCTGTGGGATCCCCTCAGGACAGGTCAGGCAGGGGGACTTTCTCCTGCACCCACAAAGCTGATCTCATGCCCATAAATCATCTTCCTGCTCTGCTGCCCAGGGAACAGAGGAGCCTGCTCATAAATCAGGAATAAAACTAACTTGGCATCTTTGGTGAGCAAATTAAATTGTGGGCTTTGGAGGAATGTTCCTGTTTGGCCGAATCATTAATAAATCAATGGGAGCCATGAGGAAGAGGAGAGGGGCTGTGCCCTGTGCCACACGGAGAGCTGGGGGGTGGCACGAGCCATCCCCACCCCTGTGTCCCCTCAGGCAGTGCATGGTGGCCCTGGAGCACCCCAGGGAGAGCAGGGGGACCCTGATCCTACACCCCCCCCCCATGTAGGGCTCACCCACCCCAGGGAACGCTGCGAGGCTCAGGTTAATAAATCAGTTTGTCTCCAGCCCGGTTTGCTTTGTGTGCCTGACAATAGCCCGTTGTAAATGGCAGCCCCTTGCCTCCTCTACTGAAAGGCTTTTAATTAAAATATGGAAGGGGCTTTTCTGTGTACTTAAAAAAAAAAAAAAGAGATTTCAGCACACTCCCATTCCAATTCTGGGCGTTAATTTATTCCTGCCTTCCTGGCGTTTGTGATCCACGTCTTTGTGCAGTGATCCAGCCCCATTAGGCAGTCGAGGGGCGATGCTGGGAACAAGAGTCATGTGCCAGTAGGGCTGGAGAGCCAGTGGTGGTGGTGAACCAGTGGTGGTGCGGAGCCAGAAATGATGGTGGGCCATCAGTGATGTGAGCTCAGTCAGTCGCCTTGTCCCAAGGTTGGGCAGAGGGACACGAGGAGCCCCACTGTGGGACAGTGGTGCCATCAGGGCAAGTGGGAATGTGTCAGGCCCTGGAACTGCCCAGGAGCTCAGGCCCAGCTTCAGCCCTGAGCACAGAGAAAAAAGACCCTCATGGGGATGCAGACAGCTGCTCCCAGAGCTCTGCCCTCATCCTGTGCCGGGGAAGGCAGTGCAGCCCCTGCCAGATGTCACCGAGTAGGTTTGGTCCTGGGGTTCCAGAAACCCTGGCAGGGGTCCTGCTGCCTCCCCCATGCCACCACTGTTTTGGGGGTCAGGTTTTTGTCTTCTGCAACAGGAAAGGGTGGGACCATCCCAGGGCTCTGCCTTGCCCTCCAGCTGTGAGGTACAAGCCATCCCAGTGTCTCCCACATATTTGGATTTATATGATTTAGATTGTTCGATAGCCGTGGATGCCCCATCCCTGGAATTGTTCAAGGACAGGCTGGACGGGGCTTGGAGCAAACTGGTCTAGTGGAAGGTGTCCCTGCCCGGGGCAGGGGGGTTGGAACAGGGTGGGCTTCAACAACCCAAACCATTCTGTGATAGCACAGAAGCCCATCACCGCAGGTGATGGAGCTTCATGGCCATCTCCCCTCTCCTTCCAGCCCCTCTCTGCCCGCTCTTTGCCCCCATCCATCCCTCTCTCTCCATCCCTTTCCCCCCATCCCTCTCCTCTCCCCCCCTCCCGCCGGGCCCGGGCAGCGCCCGCACTGCGCCCGTTACAACGTCGCCACCTGGCGGCCACCTCGGTAACTGCAGCGCGTCCCCGCGGACCGGGCCGGGCGAACACGGAGGGGACACGGAGGGGACACGGCGGGGACACCCCGAGGGGGACGCTGAGGGACATGAGGGGCACAGGAGTGCAGGGTGGGGCACCTCGGGGCACAGCAGCCCTCCCTCTCCCCTCGGTGCCCGCGGGATATGCGCTGAGCTATGCCCGGTCTCAGCCCTCGCTGCCCCCCAGGATGCCCGGGGAGGGTGCCCGGGTCCCTCCACCGGCCGCCTTTCTGCCACGGCTACTTCTTCTCAGGCACATTCTCCCTGCAATTAGCACATGCTCTTTAATTAATTTTCCTCTTTTATTGCTTCGCCCAAATTATCTCGACTCCAGCACCATTCGCGGGTGCTCGGCGGATAACGCTGCTATTTATGGCTTTCCCTGTCAGTGCTGTGGCTCGGGAGGCCAGGACAGAGACCTCTCCCCTGGGCTGCATCCTGTTGCCAATGCAGGGCACACCCTGGGACAGGCCAGGAGCTCAGGGATGGGGAATCATCTGTCCTTGTCCCCATCCTCAGGCCAGCCTCCCCCTGGCTCTGTTTGGTGGGTGGCAGCTCTTCCCCAGACCCCTGGGCTGGACAAATCCTCCTGGCCACAAGCACGGTGATACATCCTTCTGATGGAAAACAGAGCTGAATCAGGCAAAACTGCTGAATTAAATCTGTCTGGAAGAAGCTGTTAGGCGTGGAAACCTTCTGAACGTGAAAGGGGGAGGGATAAAACCCTTGGAATGCTCCTGAGGATGCTGCCAGCAGAAAGGAGCTGTGGTGGGGGGTCGTGATGAGCAAGGGAAGGATGCTCCCAACACTCCATGCAGTGGGAACTGAGGTGCAGGGATGTAACAGAGGGCACAGAGGCTGAGGAGATGAATTCCAGCCACCTACCAGCACTGGGACACACAGGTCACCCCAGGGCCTCCCTCAGTGGGGATGGGGTGGCCACCACTGCCAGCTTCGAACTGCAGCTCTGAGCTGCACAGGAATCCATCCTTCTACCATTAATGAGCTTTCTCCCTTTGAAAATAATCATTACCAATAAACAAATACAGCAGGCAGTGTATATAAGCATCAAATTAAGTAGCTACATGCATTTGTTATATTTGATATAGCCTTGTTAACTGGAAATTCCTGGGTTTGGAATACGTATTGATTTCAGCAAACATATATTATTTTACTGTAAGTACCAACAGCCATTGCAGTTAATATACAACAGTTTAATTTAAAATGCATTAGTTTAATAAAAATGCATAAAACAGAAGGGAATTGCATTAGCTTCAATAAAAAATTCAATTTCATAAATATTATCCAGTGTTAAAATGCATTGATTTCCCGGGAAAATGTATTGGTCAGAGGCAATTTACATTGGTTGGGATGGGAACGTCCTGGTGTGTATACATATGTATTAGTTTAGTCAAATGTGTCTGATCACTGAAAAAAAATACCGGTTGGAGCAAGGGAGATTCGTAAGGAAATGGTGTGGAGCGAGCAGGAGCACGGGCTGGCTCTGGAGCATCCTGGCACACAGATGTGGCTGTGCTGGGGCCTGGACACCCCCAAACCGGCTCTGTGCATGCTCAGACTGCCGGCATTCCCGGGACACGAGGAGCCCGTTATCGGCCCCGGGCAGGACTTGGCTGGGGCGCAGGGACACGTCTGGCTCAGGCTGAGCACACGCCTGGCAGAGAGCGGGGGTTAATCAAATCCTTTTGACTCCGTTTTTTATCGAGCTCAAGAGGGGCTGGCCTATTAATTAGAAAGGCTTTTTCATGTAAAACACAGGCTCTTTTGCAGATAAGAAGGGACGACGCTTGATTCTGCCGCGGCACGGGTACGTGTGTTATTCCCTGACATCCCTTCACAGGCTGCAGCCGCTTCCCACAGCTCCTTTGTTCACTACAGGGCTCCAGAGGCACATATGGACAGACAGACATATTTAAAGCACTCAGGGGTGCCAATAGGTGCCAATAAGTGCCAAGTGCCAATAAGCCCCCTGATATCTACAGTGGGAGAAGGATACGACTCCTGGAGGTGCCTCTGGATCCTTGTGGAGAGCAGGATCTGGCCTGTGCAGCACAGAGGATTGCAGCTGACAGCAAGCACTGGAGGAGATGCACTGTCTTACAAATCACAACCGAAATTCAGGCAGCCACCTGCATCCCATCCCATCCCAGATTTCTGTGCCCTTTCGGCACCACCGACCCCTCAAAGCCCCCAGTCACCATCTCATCCCAACCACAACCTGGGCAACACTGGGGAGAGACCCAGCTCTGGCCTCTTCCCGGCTGGGCAGGCAGAAATGCTTATTCCCAAAAAAAATCCTGTTCTGGAAGATCTCCACGGCTCCAGGGCTGCCTCCTGCTCTGCCAGCCGTGCCCGGCACGGACACGGAGCTGGGGATGGGAGCGCCCAGGCGGCGCCGGCGGCTGCATGGCCAACCGGTCCCGTGGAACCACCACACATCACTTCCCTGATGCTTATGGATTTTTCCTTAATGCCACAAATTAAGGTAATTGGGCTCGGTTGGCCGATGGATCCAGCTGAACTTGGCAGGAGGAGGGATCTGCAGTGCCGAGATTGATCCCCCTCATCCCCGGCAGTGCCCGGGGCTGGTCCTGGCCCCAGCTCTGCCCCCGCGGCTCTCTCTCTCCTGCCCCTTTGCTCACACAGACCCCAAAGCACACCCTGAAATCCCTTTCCTGAGCTGCAGCTCCCTCCAGATGAGGCGGTCATTCCCAGATCAGGATTTTTCTCCTCTCCAGGCACTTTTCCCAACACATTTCCCTGCTGCCTACAGAAATCCTCCCTGTAATGCCATCCTTGCTGGCTCGGCCGCAGCAGCCGGGCAGCGAGGTGAGACGGAGCGGCGAGTGCCAGGGATTAAACACGATATTTGTGTCCTCTGGGAGAACAAGGGCAGCGTCTGGGCAGAGCCCGGAGCTCTGGGGATCTGGTTTCACAGTCCCTTTTGTTCCCAGCCTTGTCCCAGACCTCCAACCTCCTCGGCATGCAGAGGGGACGATGCCAGGAGCGAGGCTGGCAGCCTCCTGTGCCCCAACCATTGGGTCATGGCCATACCAGACACCACAGAGCTTGGGGGGGCTGATGGGCATCATTGGGCTGCCAGCACCGTTCCCACCCCAGCATTCCTGCTCATCCACCTCCAGCCTCCTCCCGGGCAGACTGGAGACCTCCAGAGGAGAGGGAGGGGAGATAAAATAAACAGGCTAAAAATACCGAAGACAAAAGGCAACCACCAAACAGCTCAGTCCTGGCAGCCATCGATCCTGCTCCATGAGAGCAGTGCACATGGAAGAGGTTTTGTGGGATTGCTGCCTGCCTGCTGTGGGTTCCATGGCTCCTGCTGCAGAAATGCAGTCCCTGGACAGGGCAGTTGTGCCACAGCCAGGATGGCTGTGCCACGGCCGAGGTGGCTGTGCCATGTCCAGCTGGTGAGTCGTGGCATCCATGTAGGGTGAGTGCCATCACTGGCGGATGCTGCAGGATGTGTCCCTGGGACGGAGCCCGGCATGGGGAGAGTTAAATCTTTGTATCCCTGGGACCGGGGCGAGCAAGTGTTTGGCTTAACCGGGTGACAGGTGCCTCAGTGGGGGGTGACACTTGACAGAGGAGCCCTTCGTGCCTGCCCGGCTTTGTAGGAGCTCAGCATCCACCTCCGACCTCGTCCCGGATGGGGCTGCAGCAGGATGGTCCCTGTTCCGCCACAGATGGAGTGACCAGGCAGCTGCTCCTGCTCTTGGAGCATCCCAAGCGAGGGGATCCCAGGGCAGGGGGAGTTCCTCCACCTCCAACAGCTGAGCAGAGCCCAGCTTTGCCATGCCAATGCTGCGATGGGGCACCAAGCATCCCAAAGATGCCTGGCAGGACCGAGGGAAAACTCCACAAGGCTTGCGGGATTGTTGCCGGGAGTCCCCTGGGGCCGGGCCCTCCCTGAATGTCCCAACAGACGGGACAAACCCGGCCCCAGCCCGAGTGACAAAGGCAGGTGGGGCTGTTCCCGTGCAGTCCGGGGTCAGCATCCCCAGGGTGGGAGCTGGGGGCCGCCTGGCACTTAGTTAACCTTGAAACCCTCCCGGGCTCACATGTCACGTCAGCCGGTGACAACAACAAGCTGCTATTCCAGATTAGAGAGAGAGAGGGCCAGAGAAAGGCAGAGACAACAGGGCTGGGGGCGGCCAACTCACCTATTACAGCCAAAAGTGGGCATGGGGCTATTTTTAACCCGGAGGGGGGTGTATTTATTGTTTGAGCCAGGGGGAGCGAGCGACTGCCTCCAGGACACCCCTCGCTGTGACATCGGCAGCTCTGCAAGGCCATGGTGAGTACTGAGAGCCCAGAGCTCCATGGGGAGAGAGAAAATCCACTAGATTCTTCACCAGGATACACTGAATGGAAAGAGAGTGATGGAGGCAGCAGGAATCTGGGGGTCGAGGGTCCCTCCTGCCCTGGAAAGGGGATGAGCAAATTGGGGAGCATCTGGCTGGATCAGCAGCACCCTGGAGGGAACAGAGGGGTGTCTCCCATGCTAACAGAGCTTTCTGACTGGGGCAGACCGTTTGTGGCTCAAATGCCATTTTGCTCCTTTCCCTTCCTCCGTGCAGAGAGAGGAAGGGCTGTTGTGTCCTCCAAAGCCCTCCTGCTCTCCGTCCTCTTGCAGATCCCCCCAGTGAGAGGGAACGGCTGCTGGAGCAGGCACTGGAACGAGGGATGGTGGGCAGGGTGGGACAGTAAGGGGCTGTGTCCTTCACTCCTCTTTACAACACACATGGAGCTGTTTCTGGTTGTTTCAAGCCTCAGTGCAGGAGGAGGCAGAATTTTTTATTCAGCAAATACTTTAATAAGTGCATAGCAGGGTAAGGAAGCACCTAATGACTCCAGCCCTCGTGCAGCCTCAGCACCCCTCCCAAAGCTGGGGTTCCAAAAGGGATATCTCGCCCCAGTGCCAAGCCTTTCACCCGAAGTGATTTCCTGCCTCATCTTTCCTTGGACATATTTGGCTAAATTTATCAGGACCTGTAATTAAAGCAGGAATCTGAATGCCCCTCAGTATCCCAGAGCTGCAGGGGCAAACCAGCAAGCCCCCAGGGAAGAGAGTCCCAGCCCAGACCTACCATGAAGGAGTCATGGCTAAGGGCAATTTCATGCTTTTATTCCAGTGAGTTAATGATTCATCTTTGAACCCTTGCAGGCACCCAAGAAAGCCAAGAAGAGGATTGAAGGTGCTAATTCCAATGTTT
>NW_020955619.1:0-5753 GCF_003031625.1 Empidonax traillii | reverse complement strand
TGCAGGGGCAAACCAGCAAGCCCCCAGGGAAGAGAGTCCCAGCCCAGACCTACCATGAAGGAGTCATGGCTAAGGGCAATTTCATGCTTTTATTCCAGTGAGTTAATGATTCATCTTTGAACCCTTGCAGGCACCCAAGAAAGCCAAGAAGAGGATTGAAGGTGCTAATTCCAATGTTTTCTCCATGTTCGAGCAGGCCCAGATCCAGGAATTCAAAGAGGTAGGTGGGCTTGGAGGGAAGGACTGAGGGTCCTTGGTGTGATATGACCTTCAGCTCTTTCCTCGGTGCTCTCAGATCAGGGACAGCCAGTTCTCAGCAAGAGGCAGCACACCCGGTTTTTGGGTCGTTTTATTTTAAAAGTGAGAATAACAACTCAGTGTCATTGTTAAATACGGCTCCGAGCTTCCAAGGAACCTGCACCCCACAGAGCAGCATCCTGGAGAGCCAGAGCAGCTATCTCCCACCTGCAGTGCCAGGAGCTCTTACCCCCTGCACGGCAGGCACATGGTCCTGTGTAGATTCCAGTTCCAGGGATAACCGGACCCAGTCGGGGAGCTGATGACTCAGGCTGGCTTCTGTTGTTGGCCTCGTACTGGGGTGAGAGAGCTCTGGCCAAAGAAAGGGTTTCTACAGCATTAGGGTTTGGGTTGCCACTGCCCAAGGCTGCAGGGACCGGGATTGCTGCTGGATTAGGGATTGGGGTGGGTTGTTGCTCCCTCGCTGGGTGAGGACCCCCAGAGCCCCACCCTGGCAGGGCTCAAAGGGCCCTTGTCCCATCCAAGCTGAAGGGAGGGGGAGAGTACAAAAGCCTTTGCAAAGGCCAACAATTCTCCCTCTGCCTGTGCTCCCTCCTCCTGTGCTTCCAGGCATTCACCATCATGGATCAGAACCGGGATGGCTTCATTGACAAGGCGGATCTGAGAGACACATTTGCTGCCCTCGGTGAGCCCCTTTTTAGCCCCTTCCCCTCCCCTCCCCTCCCCTCCCCTCCCCTTTGCCAACATTAGAGCTGTTAAGTGAGAAACGAGGGGGGATCCCCCATTTAACCAAATCATTACTCATTAACTGGATCTCCCGTTCTGCCAAAACCCTCCTGATCCAAACCCAGGCCTGTTAGCCCGTGAGATTCCACATGGGTGACCCAGAGCAGCTCCCACAGCAGCACTGGTTTATCCCAGCAGTACTAGAGCCAGCTCCTGGATTACACTCAGCCAAATGTCTGTCTCTTCCCATGCTGAGAAGCACCTGGCTGTGCCCATCCCACGGCATCCCGGGGTGTGTAGGCATTAAGGGGATTTACGGGATTTGGGGGAGGCTGTGACGTTGTGAGTTTGGCTGTCCCATCAGGGAGGTCACCATGAATCAGCAATGGGGCCAGGGAGTCCCAATGACAACACAGCCCCAGGAAAAAGGATGGGAGCATTCAGTCCCATCACCTTCTGGCACTGGGGACCAGAGGGAACCCCAGTGCTGGTGGGTTTGACCCAAAACACCTCCTGAGGAGGGCTGAAGCAGGCTGATCCGTGGGGCAGTGAGGGAAGGAAGCAGCACAGCATCCCTCTTTTCTGTGATCTGGAGCCAAAGAAACCAGAGCTGCAGATGGTTCTCCCCCCTCGCTCCTGCTACTGCTGTTCCTTGTCAGAGGTGGCTCCCCAGGGATGTGCTGCTTCCCTCGGTGGTGGTGGGGGAACCCCCATGGGAAGGGTCCCGTGGTGTGTTCTAGCCCCCAGCACATAGAGCAGAGCAGCCAGAGTTGGACATGGAGTTGACCCAACACTGCTCTCCCCAGGGCGCCTGAACGTGAAAAATGAGGAGATCGATGAGATGATAAAGGAGGCCCCTGGTCCGATCAACTTCACCGTGTTCCTCACCATGTTTGGGGAGAAACTCAAGGGTGAGTTTGGGGAGCTGGAAGGGTGGTCAGTGGGCACCCAGGGAGGTGGAGAGTGGTCGGTGGGCACTCACACCATCACCAACATCCTGTCCCACCTGGGGAAACCACCCAGCTCCTGGGACCCCAAACCCTTCCAGGTGAGACCTGTCAAAGGCTCCTTAGAGGACCCCAATCTCACTCCATCTCGCCCCATGGGGGGTGATGGTCTCCGTGCCTCAGTTTCCCCAGCCATTTACAAAACCCAAATGGCTGTGATGCTGCTGTCCCCGCAGGAAGGGGGGGACAGGAGTTCCTGTAGTACCTCTGAGCGTTCTGACACCAGCAGTGGCACCAATGGCCACGCTGGCCACCAGCCACGCTTCGACCCATTGTCCCATCCAGCTGCACCCTGCATCATGTACTTAACCCAAGGAATGCAGCCTCCTGCAGATCTCCAGGAGGCTACAGGGCCCCAAGGGCTGAGCCTGGAGCTCTATAAATACCCTGCAAAGATTAGATAAACGCCGGATGCCGGAGCGGTGGCGACACAGCCTGCTTTGTGCTCACACCACCACCCTGCGTCTGCTCCTTAACGTGCCACCACCCGCACTCAAGTGTCCAGTTGCAGGGTCAGCATTCCTGCAGGGACCCTGCTTCCCCCTGGAAAGGCTGGGGGAAGCAGGAGGATTCCTGCTCTGCCGCCTCCAATGGCCATGGCTGTGTCACCCACAGGTGCCGACCCAGAGGAGACGATCCTGAACGCATTCAAGGTGTTTGATCCAGAGGGGAAAGGCCTGAAATCTGCCTAGTGAGTGCAGGGGTACCTGGGGCAGGGGGTGAGGAGGAGGTGTCCCCACCAAGACCTCCCCAGTGCTTACCACAGTCTCTTGTTTGCAGCATCAAAGAAATGCTGATGACACAGGGCGAGAGGTTTTCCCAGGAAGAGGTATGAGCTGCTCCCCACCCTATGCCAGCTTCCCTTTCATCCTGACAGACCCCATCCCTTCTCCCAGCCCTGGTCCCAAAACTCTTCTATGCCGCCTTTTCAACCTGGCTCTTCCCTGGCAGATCGACCAGATGTTTGCAGCCTTCCCTCCAGACATGTCAGGCAACCTGGATTACAAGAACCTGGTCCACGTCATCACGCACGGTGAAGAGAAGGACTAGCCCACACTCAGGGCTGGGGCTGCCACTGGGAGATCACCTCTCCCCAGGTCACACGGGGCTTCCCTTTCCTCTTCCCCTGGAGAGGCACGTGCCTGGGAATTTGGCACAGGAATGGCATCCCCATTAAACTGCCCTTTGGCAAGAGGAAATGCAGCTGCTGGTATGAGCAGTGCTGGGGCTCGTGTGGTGTGTCTGCACGGTGCGTCTGTGCCCCAAGGGAGCCCCCGGACCCCTCCCAAACCCCACTGCCCCCAGACTCCCAGCCCTACAGCACGTCACCCTCGTGTGCCCTCGAATCCCTCTACCTTGCTGTCTCCCTGCTCCCACCCCACACTGGGATGTGGCCATCCCACCAGCCCAGGACCAGCACTGAGCTCAGATTTACTTTAGGCAGCAGAGAGTTACCAGCTTCGCAGGGAACACCCTGCAAGCACAGTCACCCCCTTGCATCCCACCCGCCATCTCTGGGCCCCTTGGGCAGGCATAGTTCAAGAGCAGGACCGTGGTCCCCAAATCCGGCTGCGGGAAGCACACTGGGCTGTGTGACAGGGACATCACCCCGACACAGAGCAGCTGATCCCCACCGCAGTTGTGGGTCTGTCAGCAGCAGGTGAAGCCTGGCCAAAATACCACCTGGTGAGCTTTTGAAGCCTGCAGAAGGTGTTGGGAAGATGGAGTGACGTCCAGGCCACAGAGGTTCAAGAGTGAAACTGCTTCTTTACTTCGCTCGCGCTGGGCTCTTTGATGGGGATCTCCTTCTCCTCCTGCCCGTGCTGGGGGGCTTGGCCGCCTCTTCCTCGTGCCTCTTGACAACCATCTGGCGCAGCTGGCCCTTGTCCAGTGGCTCTTCCACTGCCCAAGAGAAGGACCACCCCATTGTATCACCAGCTTTATGTACCCGGCGGGGCAGGACAGGCTGGTTGGGGTTGACCGGGGAGGATGTGTGTGGATGTGTGTAGATGTGTGTGGATGTGTGTGGATATGTGTGGATGTGTGTAGATGTGTGTGGATGTGGGTCTGGGTGGCTGCAGGGGTTGGCCATGCAGGAATTGGGGAACGGCTCCTGCACAACCACGGCCCTTCCCTCCCTCCTCCTGTGCTCACCAGCGCCAGGGTCGGTGCTGTCCAGGTTGGGGGGCGCTGGGCAGAGCTTGTCCCGATCCAGCGCCCAGAGGAGCACCTCGTTTCCGCTCGTGGGGCTGATGAAGGACTGCGACCGGTGCGCGCGGTCGACTGACGTGTAGCGCAGGAGGGACTCCACCGCCAGGAACTCGTCGGCCTTGTCCTCCACAGGACCTGGGTGGGAAGGAGCAGCATCCCACAGGGTCCCTGCACCGAGATCCTACACCAGGACCCTGCCCAAACCTCTCCCCGGCCTTTGCAGACCAGGGGATCCGTTGGCTTCCCTGAGGCAGCCTGACTCCCCAGGGGCGAGGGACCAAGGCTGGGTCATGAAATCATAGAATCACAGAATCAGTAAGGGTGGAAAAGACCTCCAAGATCATGAAGTCTGACCTCCAACTGAATACCCCCATGCCTTCTAAACCATATCACAAAGTGCCATGTCCACTCGTTTTTGGTACACTTCCAGGATGGTTCCCTGGGGAGCCTGTTTCGGCACTTGACCACTCTTTCAGTGAAGAAATTTTTTCTAACATCCAACCTGAACCTCTCCTCATGCAATTCCCCTTGTCCTGTTGCCAACTGTCTGGGAGAAAAGGCTGACCCCACCTCTCTACAACACCCAGGGGCGAGGTGAGGGTTTGGGGGACCACTGGGATGTTTATACAGCTGAGTTGGCTCCTGAACTCGCTGGGAATTTGGTGCTGCAAATTCGCCTTGGGCACACCCTGCCTGATGGAGCAGAGGGAAAAAAACCAGCTCAATTAAAACACAGAGGGTGGTGGACACACACAGCTCAGGCCACGTGGTGTGGGAAGGCAGGCCTACCAAAAACTGGCAGCAAGCTACTCCCAAGCGGCTTCACTATCTTTGTGATGTCGCAGTCAATGTCTTTCGAGACGGACTCAATGCGGGATTGAAGCTGTCCCACGAGTTTTCTGCTCTCTTTGCATTTGGCTTCATACATGTTGTCTTCCTCAGTGGCTTCTGTTATTTTTGCCTGTTAGCAAAGGTTTTGGCAGGTGTCACACCAGCCCCTCGCTGATCCCACCACCCCAGTGCTGCCCAGGTTCAGTCTGGATGCTGGAGACAGTCACAGAATCACAGAATGGGTCAGGTTGGAAGGGGTCATCCAATCCAACCTTCCTGCTCATCCCAGAGCACATCACACGGGATTGCATCCAGGTGGTTCTGGAATATATCCAGTGAGGGAGACTCCACACCCTCTGAGGACGGTCTGATCCAGTGCTTGGCCACTCAAACAGCACTCTTTAGATATAAACTAAAGAAGGCATCCCAGGAGAGGCTGTGGGATGCTCCCATCCCAAGCTCCCCATGCCAGACCAGGGCTGGCAGGAGCCCCACAGTCACCCTCTCACCATGCACTGGGAGCTGCCAAAACCTTTGCAGGGCCCCTTTCTACCCACACCTCTCCAGCCACTTGCCAGAGCAGTGCTGACAGGACCAGACTCCCTGGTACAAGTGCTGGGACAGACAGGGATTTGTGGCTCTTCCAGAGGGAATTCATGGCTGCCATACCTCCAGCTCCCGCATGACATGGAACCAGGCCCTCGTCTCCTCTTCCCGCTC